>NC_061817.1:26152609-26197972 GCF_021462225.1 Girardinichthys multiradiatus | reverse complement strand
TTCTCGTTGTGCAGCGTTTTCTGCCACACTTTTTCCTTCCCACAGACTTCCCACTGAGGTGCCTTGATACAGCACTATGGGAACAGCCTATTCGTTCAGAAATTTCTTTCTGTGTCTTACCCTCTTGCTTGAGGGTGTCAATAGTGGCCTTCTGGACAGCAGTCAGGTCGGCAGTCTTACCCATGATTGAGGTTTTGAGTGATGAACCAGGCTGGGAGTCTTAAAGGCCTCAGGAATCTTTTGCAGGTGTTTAGAGTTAACTCGTTGATTCAGATGATTAGGTTCATTGCTCGTTTAGAGACCCTTTTAATGATATGCTAATTTTGTGAGATAGGAATTTTGGGTTTTCATGAGCTGTTTGCCAAAATCATCCGTATTAAGACAATAAAAGACCTGAAATATTTCAGTTAGTGTGCAATGAATCTAAAATATATGAATGTTAAATTTTCATCATGACATTATGGAAAATAATGAACTTTATCACAATATGCTAATATTTTGAGAAGGACTTGTAGAACCAGAAGGGTCTACGGCTGAGGTAAAAGATAAAACATTTGAGGTGTAACAGGAAAGCTGTGGGTCAAAGAACGGTGGGATGTCTGTTTGGCTGTGAGCAGGAGAGGAGGATGCTGAGCTTGTTTCTATACTGAACCTATTGGAGATTAGCTGTAGTTTTAATTTAAAATAATTATTTTGTTTCACTTTTAATGTGAATGTTTTGTTTAGCAATGTGAATCTGTGTTATTCAGTGCTTGCATTTTATGTAAGATATGGTTGAATAGGCATATAATAGTCATCATTAAACTGATTTTAACATGTCATACCTGGAAATCTCAGGAACTTTGGGGGGTTTCATGCTCCTTTCTAGAAAATATCTCAGTTTCCTGTTAAAGAATAGGTCAGATTCTGGGGCATTGTGTGGTGGGCACCCCATATACAGAGGCAATAGTCCTTGGATCAGCTGTTTTGGATTCGATTCCCAGCCTTAAGACATTTCGCTGCATGTCTTCCCCCCTTCTCTCTATGCCCATTTCCTGTCTAGTAACGGTCAATAAAGGTCGCTAGTGCCAAATAAAGATCAATAAAAAATTAAGGTCAGATTCTATCTCTTAAAGCTTAACATGAGACTAATGCCAACATTTCCTCTGCTCCAACTGGTTTTTAGCTCCCTGGTACCAAGATCCAGAAGTGTGATAGACTGTTGTAAGCACCAACTTCATTGACATGTCAAACTAAAACTTCACCCTCTAACCAACCAAGGAGCATTGGAGAAAAGTTTGGAATGATCCACTAGACTCTTCTGCTTATAGAGATTTTGTTTGTCAACATTATAAATCAGTTGTTATGCAAGTGCTAAAAAGTATTTTGTCACTTTCTCTTCCACTATGAGACTATGAGACAAGTCACCCTTGTGACTAGTCCCACTCACACCTGCCGCAGTGTGACCTAATTGACCGACACCTGTCTGAAACCAGTTCTGAGAGAAACAGCACTGAATATCTGTGACACGACCCCCAAGCCAGATTAAAAAAATCTGTGTGCAGAAGTTCCTGTTCACCTAAGAGACAGAGATGGAGAGGGCAAATGGACTGGTTACCTGCTGGAGAGCCTTACATGCAGGATCTGAGATTTAAGTCAGACATGAGATGCGATTCAGTCTTCCTAGTTTTTAAGATTAGGGTAAGGGGTTGATTCAAGTCTTCCAAAAACTCGGAAGACTAAACTGACCCCCTAATATCCTAATCTTACTCCTTTCTGTTAAAGCTAAATTAAAATCTAAATAAATAAAATAAGAATTATCTTTTAAGGTTTTTGAAAGTGTAATACACACTGAATAATCAGAGGAGCTTAGTCAGTTAAATAATAGGATCACTGAATATTATTATTTATTATTTGAGACATTGGCCCTTTATTTTATGTTAGATTAAGGTTATTGCTCTTTGTTAGTCTTATGTTTGTCAGCTTGGATCTTTACTTTTATTTAAAATCAGTAGATACTTGGAAATAACAGTTGGTAAAACAATACAAACAAATCAACTTTTTTTCCTCTCTGAAAACAAAAAATAATGCATTCAACTGCACTCAACTAACATCACAAGACTCCACTGCAGAAGAAAAAACATGTTGAAGATTGTTAAATTTATTTTGTTTTACCTGCTGTATATTGGGCTGATATAAATAACACATTTAAACAGTAATTAAAGAATTAGCTCAAGTGGATTTTCATAACCCTTTAAGCAGACATTAATAATGATTTACAATAAATGATTACAATGAGATATATACAGAAATCTCTTTGCTGCTTCATTTAAGTTCATTTTAATTCAATTCAATTCAGTTTATTTATATAGCGCCAATTCACAACACATGTTGTCTCAAGGCACTTCACAAAAGTCAGGTACATACATTCCAATTAATCCTAATCATTGAACAGTGCAGTCAGATTCAGTTATTTATTCAAATTGGATAAAAAGTTTTCTATCTAAGGAAACCCAGCAGATTGCATCAAGTCAGAGATTTGTAGCAGTCACTGCTCCTGGATGAGCATGTAGAGACAATGGACAGTTACTGGCATTGACTTTGCAGCAATCCCTCATACTGAGCATGCATGTAGCGACAGGAAAAACTCCCTTTTAACAGGAAGAAACCTCCAGCCGAACCAGGCTCAGTGTGAGCGGCCATCTGCCACGACCGACTGGGGGTTTGAGAGAACAGAGCAGAGACACAAAAGGAAAACAGAAGCATTGATCCAGTAGTACTTTCTATGGGAAGGAAAAGTAAATGTTAGTGGATGTAGCTCCTTTACAGGTCTTTCTCAAAATATTAGCATATTGTGATAAAGTTCATTATTTTCCATAATGTAATGATGAAAATTTAACATTCATATATTTTAGATTCATTGCACACTAACTGAAATATTTCAGGTCTTTTATTGTCTTAATACGGATGATTGTGGCATACAGCTCATGAAAACCCAAAATTCCTATCTCACAAATTAGCATATTTCATCCGACCAATAAAAGAAAAGTGTTTTTAATACAAAAAACGTCAACCTTCAAATAATCATGTACAGTTATGCACTCAATACTTGGTCGGGAATCCTTTGGCAGAAATGATTGCTTCTATGCGGCGTGGCATGGAGGCAATCAGCCTGTGGCACTGCTGAGGTCTTATGGAGGCCCAGGATGCTTCGATAGCGGCCTTTAGGTCATGCAGAGTGTTGGGTCTTGAGTCTCTCAACGTTCTCTTCACAATATCCCACAGATTCTCTCTGGGGTTCAGGTCAGGAGAGTTGGCAGGCCAATTGAGCACAGTGATACCATGGTCAGTAAACCATTTACCAGTGGTTTTGGCACTGTGAGCAGGTGCCAGGTCGTGCTGAAAAAGGAAATCTTCATCTCCATAAAGCTTTTTCAGCAGATGGAAGCATGAAATGCTCCAAAATCTCCTGATAGCTAGCTGCATTGACCCTGCCCTTGATAAAACACAGTGGACCAACACCAGTAGCTGACACGGCACCCCAGACCATCACTGACTGTGGGTACTTGACACTGGACTTCTGGCATTTTGGCATTTCCTTCTCCCCAGTCTTCCTCCAGACTCTGGCACCTTGATTTCCGAATGACATGCAGAATTTGCTTTCATCCGAAAAAAGTACTTTGGACCACTTAGCTACAGTCCAGCGCTGCTTCTCTGTAGCCCAGGTCAGGCGCTTCTGCCGCTGTTTCTGGTTCAAAAGTGGCTTGACCTGGGGAATGCGGCATCTGTAGCCCATTCCTGCATGGTGGCTCTGAATGTTTCTACTCCAGACTCAGTCCACTGCTTCCGCAGGTCCCCCAAGGTCTGGAATTGGTCCTTCTCCACAATCTTCCTCAGGGTCCGGTCACCTCTTCTCGTTGTGCAACGTTTTCTGCCACACTTTTTCCTTCCCACAGACTTCCCACTGAGGTGCCTTGATACAGCACTCTGGGAACAGCATATTTGTTCAGAAATTTCTTTCTGTGTCTTACCCTCTTGCTTGAGGGTGTCAATAGTGGCCTTCTGGACAGCAGTCAGGTCGGCAGTCTTACCCATGATTGGGATTTTGAGTGATGAACCAGGCTGGGAGTTTTAAAAGCCTCAGGAATCTTTTGCAGGTGTTTAGAGTTAACTCGTTGATTCAGATGATTAGGTTCATAGCTCGTTTAGAGACCCTTTTAATGATATGCTAATTTTGTGAGATAGGAATTTTGGGTTTTCATGAGCTGTATGCCAAATCATCCGTATTAAGACAATAAAAGACCTGAAATATTTCAGTTAGTGTGCAATTAATCTAAAATATATGAATGTTAAATTTTCATCATTACATTATGGAAAATAATTAACTTTATCACAATATGCTAATATTTTGAGAAGGACCTGTAGTTGTTTCACCTAGAAAGAAAGAACAGATAAACTTTGAGCCAGTTTTCAAGGATAGAGTTTGAAAGAGAGCACATATAATTAGTTACAGTAAAAGCTCAGTCAATCGCCATGTCTAGGAGAGAGAAAGGGTTAAACACTGGAAGACAGGGCCATGTGGGTCATCGGTAGAGGGTGAGCATTAAGTTGTTAACAGCAGAAGCTTGGACGATGCCCCGCTCCAGAAAGGTGTCACAGGTAGACACAGAGTCAGGCCAGGTGTAGCTTCTAGGAAGAGAAAAGAGAGAGAGAACAAGTTAAAAGCAGAATTGGAGAGTAGTGTGAGAATGTAGCAAAGAGGGTGAAAGTGGTCATTATGTCCTCCAGCAGCCTAAGCCTATAGCAACATAACGTCTCAAGGCACCCCCACAAAGGGTCCAGAACGGCGCGGGGCCGCCGGGGAGGCCAGACCAAACCACCGAGTGCCAGAGCCCAGCCACCCCAGAACGGGCCACGTGTAGAGGCTCTAAGTAAAATAATAAACTGATAAAGTTTGTCCATCTAGAGAATCTTGAAAAACATTTCAGTGTGGATTGATCCTCTAGTGGTCAAAGCTGCCGTTTCAGAGGGGCTGTTGAAAGCAAAAGACACTTGAGAGGCAGCGAGGTGCAGTAAGGTTGCAAAATGGGTGGGCTAATTTCTGGTTGGTCCAATTTTAGATGCCTCACTAGTAGTCAAAAAAAGACAGTAACACAAATATTGAAATGTATCACCACAGCACCTGTGAAGGCTCACAAAGATCAACTGTCACTGCTCGTCAAAATGAAAGTATTGATAGGTGCTTTCTTAGTATGGATTGTAAAGACTGAAGGTAGAAGACCATATAAGTGAGGGGCAGATCAATGTGCATTTTAACCTTGTTTCACACCCTCCCACTTTACTGTGAGAGCACTGTTGAAACATTTTTATTCACACTTCCTCTCTTCTGTACTGTCTATTTGGGGCATAACCAATCAAAACCACGTGCTTTTCTGTATATACTGAAAATTATTTGATTTTAATTAAAACTAAACTTAGAAATAAATCAGAATCAGAGTCAGCTTTATTGCCAAGTTCGTACATACAAACAAGGAATTTGACTCCGGTACACATTGCTCTTTGGTTTTGTTTTTGTATTACAGAATATACATATTTACAATGTACAATATACACATATATAATAAAATGGTGCATTTGCAACATCTGTATGCTGTTGTTTTGTACTCTATTAAATGTTCAACAGAGAAACAGCCTGGGGGAAGAAACTGTCTCTGTGGCGGCTGGTTTTAGTGAACAGTGCTCTGTAGCGGCGGCCTGAAGGTAAAACTCTAAATAGTTTATGTGCAGGGTGTGTGGTCTACTTAAAAAATAACACAGAAAACCTCCCTTCTCCAGTATCATTTTCAAGGAAATGATCCTGTTGATGAATCTCAATGTACAGGGTAAGCATCTAGAGCCCACTGGTTATTGTTATACTAGAAACCACAAGGATTGGGATACGTCTCTCTGTCAGACTGACTATAACCATTGGAAAAGAGAAGTGGTCATACAGGTAGCAGAAATGGAGGGTGTGTTTGCACCTCAACCATAACTGAGCTTGGTATCTTACTATAATTGAGACTGATTGGTGTACATTAATAAAGTTTTACTTTTCCTAATTTTGCTATACAGTTTATATGTTATTATTTTTTGTTCTTATATTTGTCTTTTATATTTTCCTAATTTTTAAGTATTGTTTCCTGATCAGCTGAAGTTGTATTTGAAAATGAATATGCTGTGTGGTATTATGAGTTGTTCATGTGTGTTTTGGTAATCTCATCAGTGAAGAAATCAGTAATGCACAACCAGAAAATATGCTTTTATGGGATTTTTGTTTTAAAATTAAAAATTGTTCTTTGGTGAAGGGTTTGGTGAATAAAACTGAATAAACAAAACCTTTTATTTAGCTTGATTTCTCTTTCTATATTTAATATAGTGAAAAACATAAAATCACTTCACATCACAAAACGTGACAATTTTCTCATTTTCTGACATCGTCATCTCAAATTACACTTACACCTTATGATGTCACAGCTCCATAAAAGGTAGGGGTATTTTCAAAATAATTGAAAAACAGCTGAAACTAGATATGTATAAACATTGTATAAAAAGCATGTAATGTTTAGTTCTTTTCTCATTGTCTGACAATGAAAAAGGCCAAACTTACTTTTCCCCTTTTAGATCAGGTGGGCTTCCTGTTTGCTAAAAGCAAGAATAATGAGCGACAATTTTCGTTACTTTTTTTCAAATTAAGACGTTTATATGAATTAGGAATACTAAACCTTTGGACAGTTTTGGAAGGACCAAATGATAATGTCAGGGCTTTGCAACTGGTCACTACCTTGTGTAACTTTATGGACAAAGACAGACAAATCTGCTGAGATATCAAGAGTCCTGTGCCAACAGGAGCTGAAAGGTCGCCCATATAGGACGTCATTACTCCAAAAGCAACATAAAAAGACAGATTACAGTTTCCAAATATACTCAGTGACAATGGCTTTATGTTTTGATGGCATGTTATGTGGTTTGATTAAACTAAAATTTAAGTATTTGACCTAAACCTGACTATTTAGCAAACATAACTAACGTAACAGAAGACAGGTCATATAGTTTAATACTACTGAAATATACGTAACTTCTCAAATTAAAGAAAGCTAGATAAAATTCTTTCTCATCATTCTGGTTTTTAGCACAAATAAATTATTTTGATAATCCAGATTTAAGGTCACACTGGTTTTTTTATCCAGTGTATGTAAATATCTGGTTTTAGTTTCACTTATCTTTGTCCAAATTAATCAAATTTTTGGACATAAACATTTTTTATATGTTCTTGTTCATCTATATGTGTTTTGTAATGAAAAAAACGATTGGGCCCGAATATTTGAGATGCACAGAACAAACAGCGTCTCCTAGGGTCAAAGTGTATGATAGCTGTAATATGGGTTAGTTTTGGGAAATGACAAATACAGGTCACTTCACTGTCACTTCTCCTTTGTTGTTGCATTATTATTATTATTGTTATTATTATTATTATTCATTAAAATCAAACCAAATCTAATTTTATACACACACACTTATGCATCCATATGCCCTGCCATTAAACGTTGCCAGGGACACATATTTAGGTCAAACGTTAGGAGAGTTACAGTATTTTAAATTGATGGATATTTTGGGGGGGGGGGGATCATGTTCTACCAGCAAATTTGTTTGGTAGGTACTTGAAACTCGAATTTACAAATTGTTAGATTGTTTTAAAAATACTTTTTAAAGTTTTTTTTTGTTTTTTTTACAGGATCTAAATTTCAAGTTTAGCCAAAGCAATGTAACTGAATAGAACTGATAAAATTCTGTTGTGATTTTTTACTTTACCTGTGCTAGCCCTTACAATGCTTTTCTGAAGAGGCCTCTATTTACTAAAAAGTGAAAGTCAACTCCAAAAAAGAATCATTTGTTTTTCTGGTATTTCTTCATAAACACCATTCAGACAGGGATCAGTGTTTGATGACTCTATGAATGTGTCATCACAGCTCAAAATAAAAACTGAGTTTAATCTTTTCAACTCACAGTGACCTCTTTGCATCCTAACCCTCTGAACTCATTTAGCCAGTTCATGGTATATTGAACCTCTCCTGCAACTTGTGGTTCATTGCACCCATCCCCACTGTTTTTCAGCTGTGCTGCAAAAGGAAACACTAACATATACAATGACCAATAGAGGAAAAACTAAAACATGCTCTTTTCATGGCTTTTATTGCACTGCAGTTGCTCACGTTGTGTGAGTGTGAAGTCCACACCGCAGAGCACTTCTGATCCACAGATAGTGACTCCACTGACTCAGCTTTGACTTAGGAGGCGAGCTCTGACAGGACTATTGTTGAACCACCGGACTATGACAGGAAGCAGATACACACGTTCAGAGAGTTTGGCTTATTGTGCATGAATTACACAGGAGAAACTACCCAGGATTTATGAAAGAGGAACCACTTTGTTTACTGGACCAATTAATGATGACTGCATCTGCACAGCTCCTTCTGATGGGATGTCTCACTCTGACTGTGGGGCTTGCATTAGATTTGGGGGCAAACCAGATCATGGAGTTTACATTTATGTTACCTGCAGGTGGCACAGAGTGTTTTTACCAAACAACCTGGACAAGTGACACAATGGAAATAGAATACCAGGTAAAAAGAATATGAAGAAGAACTTTGGTGTGTCTTTGCTGGCATTTTCCTGTTTTGTTTGGGGCAGCTTTGTGTTGGCTGTTTCAAAGGTTTGCAAGAGATCGACAGGACAGTTTGGACTTTGGACTTGTTATCAGGTAGATAAGAAAGCCACTGAAACTGTTAAAGACAAATGCATGATAATGAGGCAGGACAAAAAACACATTTCCTATTGTTAAGGTACATTGCCTGCTATTATACATGGTTTACCAAAACATTGTGACCTCTGGCAACCCTTTCTGCAGGTCAGTAGCAGGCCAGGCAAATCCTGCATTGACAACGAGGCTAATTAATTGATCTAGAAAGGAGGTATTCCTCACATCCTAAAATCAGGACAACCTATATTATCTTTAGCCTTTCAAATAATGCTCTGACATTTGTACAGTTAAAGGGTAATATTTTAAATGTTTGTGCATCATCATTTAAAGCAATTTAAGACACAAACGTTAAACCCTAAATAGTTTTTATTTGTTGGTCTTAAACACTGGATGATTAATGCCTTAAATGACAAGACACATCAGTCCTAATTGTTGTGCTTGAAAAGTGTGCAGTGACTTTATGATCATGACATTTGCATTACTTCCCCTATTACCATCACACCAACGTCAGCACACGGATGTTTCACCCTCTGGTGCGTCTGTGGTTTCTGTTCATATACTCAGCAGAAGGATTAGTTGGCCATTCTCATTGTCCTTCAAAGTGCTGCTTCATCATGAGAAACTGTTCAATCTCGTGAAACTGAAATGTGACAGTTTTTGTCAGACAGAAGCCTGGTGTGTTTAACATTTAAACTGAAAAGCCTCTGCTGCTTGTTTTTTTTTTTTTTTTTTTGGTTTGTTATCTGGTCTTTCATTTGAATTTCAGATAGCAGTTCCCAGGGTAGCATGATACAAGCTTAAGCAGTTGTTTGGGTTAAAATGTGAGCATCACACTGGATATGTAAGAAGTTTCTTTTTAATTTGTAACTTTTTTTTAAGGTGATTGCAGGATCCGGTCTGGATGTTGGGTTTGCCTTAATCTCACCCACCGGGTACCGGGTGGTCTCTGAGTTCAGGACATCTGACGGCATCCACATGTGGGTGTTCTAAATGTTTTCCTGTTGATCTGAAGCTAAAACCTTGCAACAGTTTTTACATTTTAAGGATTTTTACCAGGTTACTACCACATAGTTATGAACATGCTTCTATCTATAGACAAGTAGACCTGAGTGCATGGGAGGTGATACTGTGTGCACATCAGCTTGATATAAAGACATATCAGTAGAGCTACTAAACTTTGATGTTACCAATAACAGCTTTGTCATCCGTATAATTGTTGCTACATAATGTAGTGTGTCTTTTCTTTCAGGGTGGATCCCACAGACTTTGGAGATTACAGGCTATGCTTTGACAACAGTTTCAGTAAACTGTCAGAGAAGACAGTGTTTTTCAAAGTCATAATTAACAGCCCGAGAAACACAGCTGGAGGCCAAGAAGAGTTGGCAGACATCATCGTGTCTGAGAGCGGGGTGGACTACAGACTTGAAGAAATCAGAGTGAGAATAAGAAACTCCTTATATTGTCTTTCACATTGGTGTCTCCCTGGTGCCAACTAATGCCACCGATGTCTTTTCATCTTTCTGTTCCAGGGGAGAATGGACACTGTGTACCGGCACCTGGAGAAGAGCCGTCAGGTCCAGACTATGCTGCGGGCCTTTGAGGCCAGGGACCGTTACCTGCTAGAGGATAACCTGTGGCGAGTGTCCTTCTGGTCCTGCTTAAACCTGATTGTGGTGATCAGTGTAGCCATCACTCAGATTTACACCCTGAGGCGTCTCTTTGATGATACCAAGCGGGTCTGCACATGATGACAGAACCACTTCATTGCTTTTATCCCTCACAGGATAACATGACAAGTTGACAAGAACTTTTACCTTCCTCTTTTGTAAAGTTTGTTTTGATATTTTATTGCAACATGATAATCTAAAGATGCATAATTTACAGATGATGCTAATTTAGGAAATTAAATTCCTAAAGAAAACTCAAATGTTAGGTACGTTGATTACACACAGCGATATATTTCAAGCACGTGTTTCCGTTATTTTCAATGATATGGTTTACAGGTAATGAATTGTGTTACATAAGACGAATAAAAATGCATTTTTAAAATGCAGAGATCGCAAGCCGACTCAAAAGTATGTCAATGTACTTAGTTTCTGCACTCAGCGCTTAGTTTAGGCTCCTGTCCCATGAATTACTGCAGTATGGCATGGAGGTCATCAGTCTGTAACTCTACTGAGATATTAAATAAGTTCAGGTTGTTTTATTAGTGGCCATCAGGTCGTCTTGTTAGCTCCTGTGTCCCATCTTCCTCTTGACAATACTCTCTGCATTCTCTGTGGGGTTTCAGATCAGGGCAGTGACACAATCATTATGAAAACAGGTAAGATACTTTCGGTAGTGTGCAGGGTAGGCAGGTGCCGAGTCCTGCTGAAAAATAAAATCAGTATCTTCATGAAGTTTGAAGTTGAGGAAAGAATGAAGTGCTCTAATATTTACTGAATGCTGTGCTGGTTTTAGACTTGAGAAAATTTAGTGGACCAACACCAGCAGATGACATGACTTCCTAAATCAATGACTGTGGAAACATCAAACTGGACCTCAGGGAGCTTGGATTATGTGCCTCTCCACTCTTCTGCCAGACTCTGGGACCTTATTGCAAAGTGAAATGAGAAAATTTCTTGCAGCTGAAAAGATTTTGAATCACCAAGCAACAGTCCAGTTGTTTTTCTCCTTAGGTAGACGCCTCTGACATAATCTCTGGTTCAGGCGTGGCTTAACACCAAATACGGAGAAAGTTGTAGCCCATGTCCTGAATACCGTGTGAATACTGTGTGGTGATACTTGAAGCTCAGACCACGGTCAAGTGCCTGGTGACTCTCCAACAGATTCTTGATTTTCTTTAACCACCCTTACAATCGATGCTGCTGCCCATAGCTGCGGCCATAAGGTCTGCGGTGCCTGTCGCGGCGGCAATCCCCGAACCTGGTCCGGTGGTGGACACCGGCAGTAAGGGATGCTGTCAAGCTGAAGAAGGAGTCCTATAGGCTGTGGTTGGCTTGTGGGACTCCTGAGGCGGCTGATGGGTACCGTGGGGCCAAGCGTGCCGCGGCCCGGGCAGTGGCAAAAACTCGGGCCTGGGAGGAGTTCGGTGAGGCCATGGAGAAGGACTACCGGTTGGCCCCGAAGCGATTCTGGCAAACCGTCCGGCGCCTCAGGAGGGGGAAGCAGTGCTTCGCCAACACTGTTTACAGTGGGGGTGGGAGGCTGCTGACCTCGACTGAGGACATTATCAGGCGGCGGAAGGAGTACTTCAAGGATCTCCTCAATCCTGCCATCACGCATTCCCTGGTGGAAACAGAGGCTGGGGACTCGGGGTTGGACTCTTTCATCACCCGGGCTGAAGTCACCGAGGTGGTTAAAAAGCTCCGCGGTGGCAAGGCTTCGGGGTTGGATGAGATCCGCCCTGAGTACCTCAAATCTCTGGATGTTGTTGGGCTGTCATGGTTGACATGACTCTTCAACGTTGCGTGGCGGACGGGGACAGTGCCTTTGGATTGGCAGACTGGGGTGGTGGTCCACCTACATAAGAAGGGTGACCAGAGGGTGTGTTCCAACTACAGGGGGATCAACTCCTCAGCCTCCATGATAAGGCCTACGCCAGAGTATTGGAGAGGAGAGTCCGGCCGATAGTCGAACCTCGGCTTCAGGAGGAGCAGTGTGGTTTTTGTCCCGGCCGTGGGACACTGGACCAGCTCTATACCCTCTACAGGGTACTCGAGGGTTCATGGAAGTTTGCCCAACCGGTCCACATGTGTTTTGTGGACCTGGAGAAGGCATTTGACTGTGTCCCTCGTGATGCCCTGTGGGGGGTGCTCCAGGAGTATGGAATCGGTGGCTCTTTACTAGGGGCCATCCGGTCTCTGTACAAGCGGAGCAGGAGTTTGGTTCGCATTGCCGGCACTAAGTCGGACCTGTTCCTGGTGCATGTTGGACTCCGGCAGGGCTGTCGTTTGTCACCGGTCCTGTTCATAACTTTTATGGACAGGATTTCTAGGCGCAGCCAAGGGCCGGAGGGGGTCTGGTTTGGGGACCAGTGGATTTAGTCTCTTCTATTTGCAGATGACATGGTCCTGCTGGCCCCCTCTAGCCAAGACCTACAGCATGCACTGGGGCGGTTCGGAGCCGAGTGTGAAGCGGCTAGGATGAATATCAGCTCCTCCAAGTCCGAGGCCATGGTTCTTGACCGAAAGGTGGCTTGTCCTCTTCAGGTTGGAGGGGAGTTCCTGCCTCAAGTGGAGGAGTATAAGTATCTCGGGGTCTTGTTCACGAGTGAGGGAAGAATGGAGCGGGAGATCGACAGACGGATCGGTGCGGCTGCCGCAGTAACGGGGGCGCTGTGCCGGTCCGTTGTGGTGAAGAGAGAGCTGAGCCGAAAAGCGAAGCTCTCAATTTACCAGTCGGTCTACGTTCCTACCCTCACCTATGGCCATGAACTTTGGGTCATGACCGAAAGAACGAGATCCCGGATACAAGCGGCTGAAATGAGCTTCCTCCGTAGGGTGGCCGGGCACTCCCTTAGAGATAGGGTGAGGAGCTCGGCCATCCGGGAGGGGCTCGGAGTAGAGCCGCTGCTCCTCCACATCGAGAGGAGCCAGTTGAGGTGGCTCGGGCATCTATACCGGATGCCTCCTGGACGCCTTCCTCGGGAGGTGTTTCAGGCATGTCCCACCGGGAGGAGGCCCAGGACACGCTGGAGGGACTATGTCTCTCGGCTGGCCTGGGAACGCCTTGGGCTCCCCCCGGAGGAGCTGGAAGAGATGTCTGGGGAGAGGGACGTCTTGGCGTCTGCTGAATCTTCTGCCCCCGCGACCCGGTCCCGGATAAAGCGGAAGACGACAAGACGAGACCCTTACAACCACACTTCTTCCTTCCACTCAACTTTAATAGGCTTGGAGACAGCAGTCTGTGGACAGCAAGCAGCAACTTCTTCTGGTCGTTGTCTTACCTGTAGCAGGGGTCAGTGACTGTCTGACAGACATCTCACAAATCATCGGTCTCCCTCATGATTGTGTAGGCCATAAAATATACTCATATTTTTATATACATAAAAAATACACACATATATTTATAATTACATTTTTATATGTATATTCTATGTATTAATGAGAAACTGAATTTTGGGTTTCTATTAACTTTAGGCCATAATAATCATACTTGAGTACTTTAAGTAGTAAAATTGAATGATGATAGATGCTTGTAGATGATCAACTATACAATACAAAAAATGCAAATGTAAAACACTTTACAAACTAATATTTGTGAATATTGTCATTAGGGAATCTAGAAAGCCACAATTATCACTCAAATATTTTATTAAATACAATTAACAGTCTTACTGATGTAATTTCAAATCTTCAAGCAATAAATCCAAATTTTACCCTCACTTAATAGTTTGACATAAAAAAAAAAAAAACAAATCAACCAATTTAATAAACATCTAAATAAAACACGAGGTTAAATGGTCACAAAGATGATTGTTGCCTTATGTAAATACATCATCTCATTTCACGTCTCTGGATTTAATAAAAAGTTTTGTAATTGTCTGTAATAGTCTTGTCTCCTGGATAAGACTTTATTGGACATTAATGCCTTTAGAAAAACATAAAAAAAAAGTAGCCTCGTTTCCCTCCTTATTTTATCAGTGCCTGATAATGTTTAATAATCATCTCTTCCTGCAGATTTCCATCTTTCAGTTTAAGTTACGTCACATATTCAATTTTCATTTAGTATCCAGGGCTACACCAAACATAAACTACATAAAAAAATTACTTTCCTTAAAGTTTATGGCTTACAAAGTTGCAGTAGCAGCTCAAAATCAAAACAAGACTTCTTGTGATGCAGCCTCATGTTTTGGACATATAGGAATTAAACCGTGCAGCTCTTCTGTCTCTCTTTGCCAAAATGTCGGTTCAAGGTCACCGCCTGCTGGTTTGGGGTCACCAGTGTTTTCCTCGGGGAGCCGGCGGGGGGCGCCTGTTCAGGAACAATCAGCCACTGTTAGTGTGTTGACCTTGCGAGATGCAGTAAAGAACGGCTTTAGCAGGTCATATGTGCAGAAGGGTGGACGACATTGTATTTAAATGTAGCGCTTCAGTCTTTTAAGACTTATGACTGTTGGAAAAGGTTAAACATGAACATTTGGAAAATTCATTGAAGAGTTTGAAACGTACATAAAATACCGACAATTGCTGTGAAAATGGTCAGACCAATTAGCAATAATAAACAAAAAGTTCTTCTACTCTCACATTCTGACGAGTTCTCAAATCAAATATGCTTCAGCTTTGTGCTGTGAAACAGAAACTAGACAAATCATTTTTAGAAATATTTTTTCAACGCAACCATACTCACTAGGTGTAGGAAAGAAATAGTAACCCGACAGAACATGCATGCTGCATTCTGTGTAACTGAATCAGTAAAGAGGTGCGCTCAAAATAACAGCGGTGTGGAGTTTAAACACTGAAGTCTTTCCTTCTGCAAAAAAAAAAAAAAACCTCTAAAAGGTGGCTCTTATTTATGGACACATCAAGAAACGCACATGCTGTTTATAAAGCATTCCTCCGTGAAGTGCAGAAAATGACAGGCTGCTCAGTGAAAATGACCTCAAATGTTTAAAATGGACACAAGAAACTAAACAAGAAAGACATGGAAGAAAAAATGCTGTTTGAATGAGCCAACATACACCCAAAAGGGCCAAGGCTCAGCTAATGATCTGCCCCAGGGTGATTAAAGGTCTACAGTTCACTATGAGCACTATGACAATTAGAAGATACCTAGATGAAGCCAGGATATTGGCAAGACGACCCTGCAAAGTCTCATCGTTGGTAAAAAAAAAAAACAAGTATGTCGGAAGAGGTTACAAATTTCAAAAAGCACATTGGCTGGCATAAATTTAAATGGGATTAAACATTTTGTGGAATGATAAAAGCAAGATGGTTCTTCATGCATCTAAACAGTTTGTCAGAGAACCCAGAAATAATAAATTCAAGCCACAGTACACAGTGAAGCACGGTGGCTCAGGCATCATGGTATGGGTACGTTACTCGTACTGTGTCAGGCCTACTTTCTTCATCCCAGAGCGATCATGGATCAGTCTGAATACATCTAATTAGTTGAACAGTTCTGTATGGTTGTTTCATAAAGACAATGACCCCAAACACAATAATTAGTGAGCAGCATCTTGGTCCCAGACCATCAAGAATAACAATATGGAATGGCCAGTCCCATCCAAGGACCATAAACCAATGAACAAAAACTTGCAGTGACATCAAACAGGCTATTTCTGAGGCAAATCCAAGAAATTCCGAGGAACTGTGGAAAACTGACTCATCCTCCTGGGCTGTACCGCCTTCACCTGCCTGCAAAAAGTTGGTCGACTCCATGCAGCACCAATGTCAAGCACTACAGTGATCAAAACTAAACATTGGTCCAATGAATAATTGTTTAGTTTCTAGAATAAATGTTTAAGTTTGTAAAACGAAATGCAGACAAGGTTAGGTGCCTTATATTCTTCTATCACTTCTGCAGAGTAATACATTTTATCTAATTTTCATTTGGAATAGACTGACAAATTGATTATGGGATACATATTTGTAAGCTTTGCTATTATTTTGAGCACACCTTGAAATAACAGAACTAATATGATTTATGTTGTTGCAAACATTAGGTGACACCACAAGTATGGAGTTAAAAATCACTAACCTACTCATAGAAACAAAAGCAGACCTTCTGAAAATGGAAACCAAAGTATATCTGTTAGTTTATGAAGCTAGGAAGAAAACTAATAAAGGTTCTCTAAACTATCAGTGACAGAAACAGGAGACAGACGATCACACAGGACACAAGAAGACACCAACCACCAAAACTGGTCCCTTTATTGTACACACCTCTTTATTTACTTTTCTTCCTAAATCAGGTCATGATGATTATTAAAAATCCATTAATTGCTACAGAGGCACTTCATAAAGGTTTGCAAAACAAAAAGAAAAGATGTTTGAGGACCGGTTTCCGACCCCTTCCTGCAGATTCAGAGGGGAGGGAAAGAGGAAGGAGGGATGATACATACACACAGTATTCCCACATCTTCATGTAGATTTTAGTCTTCTCATGGACAAGCTGGAGTGACAGTCATATGGGAACTTAAACAACTTAAAAAAAATCTATCATGGAAATTATTCTGAAGATTTTACACTGATTTTCTTTTAGGTTTTCAAGCTCTGTCACTGAAAGCAAGGCCAGGAGAAAAAAACCCACAGACAACAAAAACCTCATTCTGAAAGAAATTTGAGATATCTTTAAATCTTTCTTTTAATGTTTGTGTAATTATGTGTGATTATTCTCCATGTTCTAGGCTGCTTCTCTAGATAGGACCTGCACTTGTACACCAAAACTCCAACCACCAACTCACCACAACAACTGATCAAAAAGGAAAGAAAATCTAAGTGGACCATTATCTCTCCCCCCCCCCCAACACCTTGAGATCATGAAAAAAAAATATTTAAATTATAATATATGTAAAAAAAAAAAGAAACCCTTAAAAAAACAAATCAGGCAACATTCAGCGGATAAACCAATGAAACCAATCCCTGCAGCTGAATTCACATAAATCTGGATGAAAAGCGAAGGAACTGGGTAAGAAGGAAGCTGGATCAAGCCATTAGAAGTGCGACCAAAAAAAACCAGGTTATAAATAATATACGAGCTGAAAAATATGCCCCCCCCCCCCCAAACACAGGTTAAAAATCTATGAAATGACAGAGTTAGTCCTTTCTATAATGTGAAGTCCCATGTTTCTTTTTTACATTTCCTGGTATGATTATGCCTAATAGCATGTATTTATTGTATGAACCCTGTGAGAACATTTAAAGGCCAGCTATTTACAATATATCTGATTCATGGAAGCAGAACTGATAACTGTCATAATAATAGATGTTCTTAAGGATAAACAGCACATTTTCCTACTCTGTAACCCAGATCCCACCTTGACACCCTGGAGCACCAAGTTTAATCCTCTTTAAGAGAAATGTGCTCTTTTTAAACCAGCTCATCTTGGAATTAGATTCGACTCCGAGGCAGCAAACCTCACAGGGATCGAGCTGAGACTAAAAGGATTATTCAAACTTCAACGTCTGAAAGCGCAGACAGACTTCAGTCTGGCTTTCTCTCTCTCTACTGGGGGTGTGTGCATAGTGTTCTGGTAATCAACTACAGCGTCCCTGTTGTGAGTGGCTTCTTGTAAGGCTCAGTGGCTAGAAGTGCTTGGATTAGAACAGTCAATCTTGTTGACATCTTTTCAGTATAGAATAATAATAAAAAAATGGAGGGAGACAGACTATGAATCTCTTTCAACTCGTCCTTGTGTGGTTTATGAGTCGACTCTGTTGCAATCAGAACCTAATTTAAAGCTACATTTATAACGCTCATCAACAAGGACAGCCACTCAAATAAAACAGAGCAAGAACAAATGAGATATAATCGACACCACCAGAAATATTATATTAAGCTATTGTTTTCAGTCTGAAATGAGCTGAGATGTTGAAAACCAGTGAAACATTAACAGCCGGTTATGAATGTATTCTATATACAGAGTATCTGGGCCTGGAAATCGAGTGAGGGGAGGAGGGGAGACACCCTGTACCGGTTATGTGTGTAACATGGCTGAGAACCAGTGCAAAGAAAAAAAAAGAATTGAATTTAAAACATCACTGCTAACGATGGAATTTAGTTTATAATACATGGCAGATAAATGTAATATTAAAGTAATAAAGGGCTTGTTAGCTTCCTGTGCATGTATATAGACAGTATTAACAGCTTATTCACATTGCTTGAATAAACCTCTCAATGCCTGGCAATGAAATCTACACATCGCTCCAAGTCAACACCTCCCCTCAAACCCCTCATCCCAGGCCCACAGACACACATCCAGGAACAAAAAAGCATTCTAGGGTGGGCTTGGCCACAGGTTTAGTCTAGCAGGGAAGGCTCTGCAGGACGAATAATGGTGGGCCGGTGAGACGGTGCACCAGGGGGTCTTCGGCTGTAACAAGGAGAGAAGATGCAGACAAGGCGTGAGACATGCTCACAAAGAGACAGCGATTACACCAAACCACCCAAAGACAGAAGAGACAAGAGGCAGAGAAGAAAAAGGAAACCAACAATAAAAAGAAAAGAATACATTCAAAATAGTATAAGGTCAGCAGAAATGGGTGTAATTAAATGGTTCTGAAGGTCTCCAACTTTTGAATGGAGGGATGATCAGATGTTGGCGATAAAATGTTGAAGTGCAACAAAATTACTGACTACTGCACCATTAAACAAAGTCGTACCTGGGTACACCGGGTGGGATACGGGCTGGCCGGGAGGGGATCTGTGGTGGTGCGCTGAAGGGATCCTGAGCGCTGTTGAAGGCATTGGCAAGTGGACCTGGGCGGGAGGGGATAGGGGGTGCACCAAACGCCGGAGAGGTATTAAAGGCCGGGGAAGGGTTCATAGGTGGTCCTGGTGTTGGGCCCCGAACAGCAGGTGGACGGCTGGGGGGCTGGGAAGACGCAGGAGCTGGTCTTCGCTGAGGGGTGGGGCTACAACAGATAGATTTAAAAAAAAAAAAGCTGACTCTAAAGTGAATTTTTCACATTTATTGTAAACGTTTGAAGGAGTGGGGGAAATTGTATGGTACAATAATATACGTCCGTCACCTGGAATCCTGGAGCCAGGTATCATTTACAGGTGGTGGAACTGGCGTGGAGATCGTGATGGTGGTGATGTCGCCAATGATGTGTAGTGCCTCCTTGAGCGCGTGATACATGCGCAACATTTCGTCCCTACGCTGGGCCTGGTCAGCAGACTCCTCCATGAGGCTGTTCTGGTCCCCGGATGAGTAAAGATAAGCCAGCAGCTCCGAGTGGATGAAATCCTTCGCCTGGAAGGGATCAGATTTAAGTCACAATAGCAAAAACTATTTTCAGAGAAGCAACAGAGCTGCAGTAGGTAATATTGCTTTTCCCCAGCTATTTCAATTTGTAATTTTTATTGTTTCAATTAAAAAATGGAAACGACGAGAGGTCTATCTTTTGTTAACTGGCGAACTACATAAGAGAAATCCCAACCCAAGTTTAATGCCCTTCGTCTTGACTGACTTACGTTGTTGATCATGAGGTGCATGATGGTTTTGGGCACAAGGTCTCTGATGGATTTGTTGGTGATTCCAATGTACGAGTCCACCAGGTTACGGATAGTTTCCACCTGCCGCTCCAACTGGGGATCCATGGAGAAGGTGTCTGTAGGTGCAGCCTCTTCATTCTCCACCTTAGCCAAACAAAAACATTACATCATAACTGGAACAAACGGACTAATCAAAGCTTTATTTGAACCTAAATTAAGTCAAGCAGCCTTGAAACTGGATTTTTCTATGGGTTGCCAAGTTATTTTTCATATTTAAAGCAAAAAGAAAAAAATTCATCTCATTACCAACTCAGAAGACATGGGCTGCAAGTTGGTAATTTATTTTTCAAACCTGGTCTTTTTCAGGATAAACCCCCGCCCTGAGGAAGGATGCCTTCCAGCTGTCTACATCTTCTTGAGAATCACAGGCCAGCTCTATTTGTCGATTATCCTTGTAGACGTTTCTGTTCAGATAAACAAAAAAACAAGTTTAAAAAATCAAGATAATATTCATGTGCATTCACTGGGGTAAAGAAATGTGCCTTTTTTGCAACAAAACACTGACCTCTGTTCAGTGTTGAAGATTGCAAAGATATGCTTTGTGGACATAAAGCCTTTCTCCACATCTCTGAGCTTCAGGTTGTCCAGAGGCAACATGTACTTCTTTTCTTTTTCCTTAAAGAAAACACACCAAACAAAGAGAATTCAACAGGATGCAAATTATAAAAACTAAAAAAACAATTTAAAAAAAAACTCATCCATGTCTTTATGGACCTATGATAATAATGGGGTCTTCACATAATTCCCCTGATATGCCTTTATTTTTGCATTAAATTAGACCACTTTGCCAAAATAATGGTCAGTTGAATTTATGCATCAAATAAGGTTTGTATGATGAATGGAAAATGCCCTGATAAATATACCGATGTTGTGACGGTGCTTTTTGAACAAAGTGTGTACCGTTGCAAACCAAGAGTGCAACAGCTTCGAGCAGAGTTTCAACAGAAACCTATCAGATGAATCTGATCTCTAAAAACATCTTTAATTCAAACCATGACATTTGAATTGTGTCTTATAATGACAGCAATAAGGAAAATAAAGACATTGTTGTTAAAGGTGTTTTATGCACCTCCTATAGACTTTAATATCCATGTAATTACAAACACGTGGAAGCATCATTTGTTCATCATGTGTCTCTGATGTATACCGCCTAGATTCCCCAGCGGTTCCAGAAACGTGTGTTATGGAGCTGCTGACCAGAGTCAGTCCATTATTTATAATACATCTAAACTCCATACGTTATGTGTTTGTACTTATATAATCTTTATACATGAGCCACTGGAGTAGTTTTTTATTTTAATTTTATTGTGTCCTAATACACAAAACCTTTGAATTTAAACAGAGAACTAGCACCGAACATTTTTATTTATAAAGACTTTAACTATAAAAAACTGTAATATCAAATCCTGAGAAAGATTATTCCTTTTTTGTTTATATTACTAACTCTGTCAGGCAGCTTATGAAGCCTTTATTTACAATATAAACATCTAAATAATCTGCCTACAAAGCATTTAAACTTCCTCATTGTGGATCACCCCCAGGGCTCATGAGATGGAGAAATGCATGATGAAGACAGAGAGGAGGAGGAAGAAAAGGAGGAGTTTCTAGGGGGACGGGGTGGAGTGAATGCTTTCACCGCTGAGCAGAGACATCTGGAAGCATTTACATCTGCACTAAGACAGGATGGTGGAGGCCCAAAACTTACATCACTCAAAGATCTGCACAATCCCCTCCTCTGACCACACATCCACACACATAATGCAGTAAATCCTCAGTTTCATGAGCAGACGGAACCAAACGCACATGTGGCCAAAAGACCCGAGCAACGACATTAAATGAACACAGAGTATGATCATGGAGACACAGATTTTAGTCCAACTTCCCAAACACCTAGCAGGAGTGGTGTGGACAGGCACCTGCACACTTGTACACACAATCACCCCCTCCCCTCCGGCCCCTGTAACCCAGAACGATTTCCTGCAAATTCCAAAGTCAGATCCAGGCTGGAACATTTCGGCTTTGCTGCCACGTCAGTTTGCCTAGACCATCCTACCCCTCTTACCTTTTATCGCAAAAGGCAGCGAAACTAAAAGAAAACTCAAGACAGCGAGAAAGTGGTTTTTCTTTTTAATTCGCATCTGTGTTTTTTTCAGATTTCTGTTTTGATGGAAGAAGATAAATGGACGCCTGAGAGAGAGCGAGTGGTGAGTAAGCAGTTAAAGTGGGAACTTGGCAAATTTGTTCATAAAACGATTGAAGGCAAAAGTATTTTAAAAACTGTTTTTCTAATATTTCTTTCTGCATCTTTACATATAAATGCTCTAACTTGCTAGTTGTTAAAGCAGATTTCACTGATGCAGACTGAAGCAATATTTAAGAAAATGAACTGTATTCCATGTTTCTATTCAGTACAATAAGCAGTTGTCAAGTATGTGATTTTTGTTATATGTACAACTAGTAGGTAATATTTAAACTATGTGTCCTCTGTCCCACAGTCCTAGGGTAGCGACCTACAGACGCAATGACCTCTGGGTCCTTCCACCCAGTCCCCCCCCCCACCCTCCACCCCACTCCCCAACCCAGCCTGCCCAGTGTTCAGACTACCTGTTCCTGGGGCTACAGCTGAACAGTAGTCTGCACATTGGTTAGGCTAGGCTGGGATGCACACAGCTCCTCCCCTCTGATGGCAACAGCACCAAATCTCCATTAGGATATATTACACAAACTGTGTCAAAAATGTTCTGTAATATCTTCACTACTTGCTTTTATTTAACTGAGCCACACTCATTTATGTCACATTAAATAAGTCATTGAAACAACAGTTTCTCTCACCTCCTCATCCTTGTACCAGGATAAAGACTCAGCTGTCAGCACAAACCAGAATTCCTTGGAGCCTCCCTTCATGATGCTGATGTTGAGGGTTAGCCAACCTTTCCTGATTACCTACAGATTAGGAGAAACGTGTGGAGGAGACCAGGATCACAGGGAGATGAGGTTGGAGGAAAACGTTAGAAACAGTTAAGCTTTTTCCACAGTGGAAATTAAGACTTAAAATTTATGAATTATTGATTCCAGGATTTTACAAGGACCGAAAAAAATGTACTCACTTACCTGTGTGGTTAAACACTAGTTTTTCTTACTATTAAGTCTAAATGTTAAATATTTTTAAAGTGTAATTTACTGATATTTAAGACCTTGACATGAGAGAAGCACAAAAAGGAAAGCGTAATCAGACGATAGTAATAGTTGCAAGAATGCCATGGAAAGCGTCTCGCTTTCCATGCTTGCCCCAATTTAGGGGCAAAAACAAAAAGGTCGATGACGGCGTTGGAGGTTAATTGGAAAAGATTCTTTAAAGAAAGAGCTAAACATGTTCCTACAAAAGCATTCGGAATGAAGGAGTTAGTTGAGCCGACATGTTAGTCGAGTTTGCCAAGGAGCACAAATCTAAACAGTAAAGTTACGTTTTGAGCGGAGGAAGAGACTGAGAGAGAAGAAAAAGCTAACTGTAGCAGGTTAGTTTAGAGACTAGCTTTTTAGTTTTAGAAGCTCTTGTAACAATTACATCATAGTTTTCCTACATTGACTCCCATGAACTTCAAATACAATGTCAAGTAAGTGTTGGGGAAAAAAAGGGGGTACATTTTAAACTCTTCCTCAGACTTTTCTTGTACAATTCCTCTCCATGCAGAGGAGAACTTGAGTGGGAGAAGGTAGGAAAAGAAAAACTTTATTTAGCTTAAAAGTGCCAATATTAATATGGGAGAGCAGGCAAGACAGTTCTTGTTAGTTTGCCTCAACAAGGATATGACTTAAGCTTTTCAGAAATTAGAAAACTTTCAAATCCAGTCAGTTGGAAATATTGTTTGCTGTCTTTTTTTTAAGTCAGCTTGTTTATGACACGTAAGGTAGTCATGGATGCTTTTAGTATTCATACTGAATGTTCTGCATAAATGTTGGTGATTTATTGGTTAGTTAAAGCAGAGTGATGACATCGGAGATCAACAACAAAAATAATTAATAAGACATGTAGAGTGGGTATAAAATGTCCAAAATAAGATCACAAGAAATGTTTGATTCTTTTTCCACTTTGTCCAAACAAATGAAAGAAAAATACATCTTTTGTAAAGGACTGAAACATGTGGTTGCATAAGTATGTACAACCTCACAGCTGGATATGTGGCTCGGGCCAAATCAACCACCACATTCAAACTCATGTTGAGCAGGGGCTTGTACACACCTGCCATTATTTCAACATCCTCTGCTCAACCTCAAATAAAAGTTGAGCTGTACTCATGGGCTTTTCCTGAAATTTCCTTAGTCACATCCAACAGCAAAATCCAGGCTCTGCAGAGAGCTTCCAAAGGATAATATAAATCCAATTGTTATAAGTTGGGAGAAGAAGTTTGGAGTTTTCAACATATTAGATATAACTTGGAACGGTAAAGACGGTCATCAGGTGGCAAGAGGGAAGTCTTTTCTTATTGCAAGAACACGTTTGAAGTTTCCCAAAAGCAGGTGGGAAGAGGTTAGTGGTTGGATGAAATCTGTGTTGAGCTGCACATCATCAAAAGAACACCATACCCACATTGGTGCATGGTGGTGGCAGCATCATGCTCTGAGTCAGCTTTAGCAGAAATTGTGGTCTTAATTAAGGCTGAGGTAATTATGAACACTTCCAAATATCTGAAGGTTGGCACAAAACCTTCAGGTTTCTGCCAAAAAGAAGTTCAAGATGAAAAGTAAGTTCATCGTATAGTTTCACAATGAATCAAAATATACATCCACAAAAAAATGACTTCACCAGAAAATTGTTAACGTTTCAGAACGACCTACAGCTGAATCGGAGGAAAAATCTGTGGGGTAGATGGGAAGAGGTCATGAACAGTAGATGGCCTCACAGTGAGCCAATATAACAGCATCAAGATCTGCCATGCAACAGATTTAGTGCCGTTTTAAAATCCAAAAGTGATCCAAAAAGTATTGGTTTGAGGGTTTGCCCACTTATGACACCACAGTATTATTATTATTATTCCTTAAAGATTTTCATTTGTTTTTTATTGAGCTTTAAAAGATATAGGTTACATTAAAAAGTGGAAAAAGTTCTGAAATCAAGAATAGGAAATGTTGACTATGATTTTTTTGTTGTTTTAGTCATTAGCACATACCCCAAAGCAATAATCAGATTGAATAAAAAAAAAAAAAAAATTGGATGAGATGTGAAATTACAATCAGACATTTGATTTTGTTAGTGGGTTATAACCTTTTATCTAAAAGAGAATTAATAATAAGATTTTCTTTCAAATAAAAAATACACTTTTGGGTATGCTGCCGATTAGATTCCTCTCGTTATTCCCCTGTGACCTTCAGGACGATTCCCACAAGGCAAACATTTGGATCCCCGTGCATGAGGCAGCAGCAGAGGTAAAAGCCAGGTGACAGAGGAACTGACACCGTCACAATTACAGGTGGTGGGCTTCTTCATCCTATCTCTTGTCCTTAGAAAAGAGAATGCAGGATTCTAGGGTACTACTTTATTCTCGTGACAAAATAAATTAGCTCCTTTTCCAACAACGTTAGTAGAATTACTGGCAATTACTGCCTTCTCCACAAAAAGAGATACGTTTAAATAGGTCAAGTGTTAGTGACAGTCCAAATTACTGGTAAAACTGCACCAAGTTTGGAAAAAACAACTGATGCCACTTTTGTCAGTCTGGAGACTCTACCTTTTCTTCCTGGGCCTCGCCTAGCCCGACAAGCTGCAGAAGGGCAAAACATTTTATTACAGTGAAGGTATCACCTTTTATTTACACAGGAGCCAACATTCGCCCAAGTATCTCTAAAGAGTTTATGTTCAACACTAACTGAACCGGCTGACCTTTACTGGCACGGCCTCAGTTTTTCTGCATGGCCTACCCCTGCTGCCCCTGGCAGGGTGTGGTTTAATGTGGGGTACTTACCAAAATTTCACCCTGCAGTAATAGGAAGGGAAGTGGGGTTAAAGCAGAGGGGGCAGTATAAAAATGAAAGTATAAAAATCAAAAAAGCGAAGATGTAGGACAGTGTACGTTGGGGTAGAAGAAATGAGGAATAGAGAAGTGGAAGTGAATGAAATATTAAGAATAATAAATAGGTGGAAAAAAGGTGTTTGAGGTAGTAACAAGGGAAAAAAGATGAAATCGAAGAGGCAGCCAGAATGAAAGATGAAAACAGGACAGGAAGAGAAAGAGAGAGAGAGAGACAGAGCACAAGAATTACATGCAATTACAATTACTTGCAAGATATATTACAATTTGGTTATGTCACATTTGTTGCTCAGATGATTGTTGCAATATACATGCACATCTTGAATTTTAATGAGCGCAAAGATGCTTGGGAGTTAATGGGAAGGCAAAACAATCATCTTAATTCAGTGATTAATTACTGCTGTGCCAATGCAACATGCCCAGATCACATGCAGAAAATAATGATGATCCTGAAGAGATAAGCTTGTGTCAAAAAGCGGGGAACAGGGCCCTCATTCTAATCACTATCACAGCTCTCCCTTTTAACTATCATCGTCAAAAAGGGGACATTCAAAAAGATCAACAAACTTTGATAAAACCATCATGAAAAAACTTCGAGAAGAAATACCAGCTTCAGAACGCTACATATTTGAACATAAGGACTACAGAAGACTGGGGAGTAATATCACCAGAGGAAGAAATAGATTATTGGTTGAAGTTTGTTGACAACGTGATTATAATGGGACGGGTTATATAATAGGGGGCATCTGTGAGAAAAGATTAGACCTGGGATTGGGGAAAAGGAGACATTTTAGTGGCCAAACGTACCTGGTTGGGTACTGCCCTCTTCTTGTTGGTAGCAATGTTCCTCTGCTGAGCACTGTCATACACAAAGAAATACAGAGAATAAATAAGAACCTGATAGAAACATATGTATGGTTCTTACACACCTGGATGGTACTTTGTATTTATATTAACATTATGTTCACTTCCTGTTTTTATTCTTCTGGCTTTCAGTCTTAAAAGGAAATCAACCGTCAGATTTTTAATATGGGTGAATTCATTACATCACTACAAAAACCGAAGAGTTAAGGCTAATCTTTATAGAATGTAAATGTTCGAGCACTCTTAGATGGACAGCTGCATCTCAATAAATTACATTTTCATTCAAAAGTTCATTTATTTCATTCAAAAGCAAAGCTCCTATAGATTTATTACACACAGAGTGATATATTTCAAGTACTAATTTCTATTAATTCTGATAATTATGACTTACAACTAAGGAAAACCCAAAATTCATTTTCTCAGAAAGTTTGAATCTTATGTAACATTTTGTAATACAAAGTATGGTATTTTGGAGAAGATCCACTGACATCTTGACACTTTTCTAGCAGACTTTGTTAAAGAAGTTGGGTGCTCAGAGAGAGCTGTATCCAAACATGTACTGAAAGTTAAGTGGAAGGAAAAAGTGTGTTAAAAAATGATGCACAATCAACAGTGATATCTGCACCCTTAGGAGGATTGTAAAGTAAACCTCATTAAAGATTTTGGGGGAGATTCACAAGGTGTGGAACACAGCTGGATTTAGTGTTCCAAGAGCCACCACACACAGACAGATCCAGGACATGGAGAAGATGTTGTTCAGTGGTCGTAGTGACAGAAGAAAGTAGGTTTTACATTTCCTTTGGAAATCAAGGTCCCAGACTCTGAAGGAAAAGTGGAAAACACAGAGCCAAAGTTGCTTGAGGTCCCGTGTGAAGTTTCCACACTCAGTGATGATGGGGGAGTTTTGGTCTTCTATCTCTTCTATGTTGTGTCTATCAAGTCCAAAGTCATCAGAGCCATCTACCAGGAGGTGTTTTTTGAGCACTTTATGCTTCCTTCTGCTGACAGGGTTTATGGTGATGCTGATTTCATTATCCAGCTGGAGTTAACCCCTGCTCACACTGACAAAAGTACCAATACCTGATGATCATGGTATTACTGTGCTTGATAACCCAAACAAACTGGCCTGAATACACCCCATGGAAACCCTATGGGGTATTGTATAGAGAAAAGTGAGACACCAGACCCAACGATGCAGCAACCAGGGCTTCCACTACACCTCAGCAGAACCACAGGTTGAACGTCTCTACGCCACGCTGCATTTATCAAGTAACTTGTTCAAAAAGAGCCCCAACTATGTCCTGACTGCTGTGCAGTACATGCATGTAAACGATTCTGTATTAAAAATAATTATGTAAGAACAATAACACGTAATCTTTTTGATTTTACATAATGTAATTTTCTTTGTGTGTAATAAACCTATCAAAAAAAGTTTTTACCTTCATTAAATGAATTACTGAAATAAATGAAGCTTTTCAATGATATTCTTTGTCCACATGCACTTGTGTTACAAACAAAAACCTCAATTTATCCCCACCTGTTGTTCCCGTACCCTGGGGAGCTACCATCATCCAGCCTTCTGTAGTCAAGACTGAAAGTGACGTCATGAGAACCATTAAACCGCTCTTGCTGACCTTTGATGCGATATGTCAATTCCCTTGCCATGCAGAGGCAAAACGTAAACCCTGACACATGCTCCCGAAGGGACTTTTTCTGATACACTGTCAAAAAGAAAATCCACACTGCAGAGGAGCTCCACTCAACTACAAATGACTGTTACTGCTGCACTAGGAAGCACACCAAACCGCCCGCAAACTCTAGATTGCTTTGAGATACACCACCGAAAACATGAAAACTTTGCTTTGTGCAAATTAGTTTCCAGAGCAAAGCAGCAACAGATACATATCGCGAGCACTGCTATGACAAGCATGCCGCACATAGGAACACATTTTTTTTTTTCCAAGCAAATGCGCATGTTTGACTGACGGGTGGGAAGGCTGGGAATGTTTCATGCAGGGGTAAAACAAAATTGCAAATAATGGAAGTTTGGTCAAATTATGATTATTGTGGCTTCCACCTCCCCCACAGGGAGACACATGCTATGATGTAGCAGAATCACTTAGTGCCATGCTAAATAATACCAATGTACCACTGCTTTTTAACATGTGGCTGATTAAAGGTGATATTTAGATTCATCAGTCATTCTTTTGGACTCCTATGATCCACAAATGCAGAGGAAAAGCATTTGGGGTCACGGCACCAAGCTATACAAGAGACTGATCATAGAAAGGAAGGCTACATACTTAGCAAAGCCTATGAAGTCCTCATGGTTGGTGTTGATGTAGGACAGCTCAATGTCAATCAGCAGCAGGACCTTTAACAGAGAAAGAGGACTTTATTTTACTATACCAAGATATGGCCCAAATTAGAAAGTGAAAAGTCTCACATCTGACTTTACCCTCTTCCTTAAAATCAGACAAACCAACTATTTCAGCTTATAAAAGTGATAAAATCAAGGCTGCAATCTGCAGCACTGTGGTTGATTTGAGAAAACGATATTACTCAAAAGGTTTCTGTTTATAAACCCCATAATTTACCAAGCTCCTGACCAACAGCAGTGCTACTCGCTTTTTGAACACCTGTTTGTGGTGCAATTACTGGCAGCTTTTCTGAAATCACTAATACAACAAACAAACATTAGAGGATAACTATGACTAAAATAAAGAGGGAAGATGGAACAAAAGATCATTGTTGTATAGCTGGTTAGTCATCCATTTTGTTAACAAATAATCTCACAAATCCTGCTTGTTTCCATTTATACTCATGATGAAACTTGCACAAAAAAGGAACAATGCAGGTATTTTGCAAACAGGTTTAATTCTTGATTTTACATTCACAGGGTGCAAGCAAATATAAATGGTCCAAGAAAACCCTTGAGTACACTTCCTGTAATCAAATACATACAATGTACAGTTGTATCTAATTTGCTCCTGAATCAATCTGCACTAAACAGATCATATTTCATCTTTCAAATATTCCCTGCTGGATTGTTTTTGCCCGCTGAAGCAACAGCACAGAAAGTGAAGTAATGACAGATAATTATTTGTAAATAACTGCAGGCAGACAGAACCTCTGGCCCTAAATGGGAAGGACTACAGAGATTTTTAATGTCATCCACTGATAAATGCATACATGGAACCTAAGTGGGGCTACAAAGGTTCAAACTAGCTTTTTTTCCCACTCGCACTGCCACTGGGGGATCAGTAAATTGAGAAGCTAGTGACTCATAACGGCTAACAGAAGCTATTCGGATGACAGTAACTGACTTTGCATCTCATCTTCTTTATTTGCTGAACTGTAGACTCTGTTTTAACCTTCTAAGAATCGCATCATTAAATCGGAGCTAAGAATAAATCTAAGATGTCAGCTTTTTCCATATATTTTTTAAGATGATAAACTTCAAACCTATTTTTCTAACCACAACCTTTACCAGGAACTGAGGTTTTTGAGAACCACAGAACTTTGTGCCTCTATGTTCTCTCAGCCAACTAAAGTATTGCTGAGTCTGAACTGTTGCGTTTACAAAAATAATAATTCCTGCGTTTACACTTAAAATAGAGATTAAACACAAGTTAAATGACAGAAAAAAAAAAAGATTTGATAACAATGGGGATATTCTACCAATCACAGTGTATTTAACAAAGAAATAAAAGTGCTCCCAAGGCAATTTTTCTTTTAAAATTGCAAACTTTTCCAGAGTAAAAATTTCAGGTCTGTCAGAAACTCTAAAGCAGTTTTTAAACTTCTCTGTACAAATATTTACCTGGTATTTAAAAAGAATACATGGACATATGGACATTGGTCAGATTTTTATTATCCGTACAGTCCAAAAAAATAAATAAATAAATAACAGAGATAACAGAGAAAGAAAAAGATGCAGAAGAAATATAATATAGGTCCTTCTCAAAATATTAGCATATTGTGATAAAGTTCATTATTTTCCATAATGTCATGATGAAAATGTAACATTCATATATTTTAGATTCATTGCACACTAACTGAAATATTTCAGGTCTTTTATTGTCTTAATACGGATGATTTTGGCATACAGCTCATGAAAACCCAAAATTCCTATCTCACAAAATTAGCATATTATTAAAAGGGTCTCTAAACGAGCTATGAACCTAATCATCTGAATCAACGAGTTAACTCTAAACACCTGCAAAAGATTCCTGAGGCCTTTAAAACTCCCAGCCTGGTTCATCACTCAAAACCTCAATCATGGGTAAGACTGCCGACCTGACTGCTGTCCAGAAGGCCACTATTGACACCCTCAAGCAAGAGGGTAAGACACAGAAAGAAATTTCTGAACGAATAGGCTGTTCCCAGAGTGCTGTATCAAGGCACCTCAGTGGGAAGTCTGTGGGAAGGAAAAAGTGTGGCAGAAAACGCTGCACAACGAGAAGAGGTGACCGGACCCTGAGGAAGATTGTGGAGAAGGGCCGATTCCAGACCTTGGGGGACCTGCGGAAGCAGTGGACTGAGTCTGGAGTAGAAACATCCAGAGCCACCGTGCACAGGCGTGTGCAGGAAATGGGCTACAGGTGCCGCATTCCCCAGGTCAAGCCACTTTTGAACCAGAAACAGCGGCAGAAGCGCCTGACCTGGGCTACAGAGAAGCAGCACTGGACTGTTGCTCAGTGGTCCAAAGTACTTTTTTCGGATGAAAGCAAATTCTGCATGTCATTCGGAAATCAAGGTGCCAGAGTCTGGAGGAAGACTGGGGAGAAGGAAATGCCAGAAGTCCAGTGTCAAGTACCCACAGTCAGTGATGGTCTGGGGTGCCGTGTCAGCTGCTGGTGTTGGTCCACTGTGTTTTATCAAGGGCAGGGTCAATGCAGCTAGCTATCAGGAGATTTTGGAGCACTTCATGCTTCCATCTGCTGAAAAGCTTTATGGAGATGAAGATTTCATTTTTCAGCACGACCTGGCACCTGCTCACAGTGCCAAAACCACTGGTAAATGGTTTACTGACCATGGTATCACTGTGCTCAATTGGCCTGCCAACTCTCCTGACCTGAACCCCATAGAGAATCTGTGGGATATTGTGAAGAGAACGTTGAGAGACTCAAGACCCAACACTCTGGATGAGCTAAAGGCCGCTATCGAAGCATCCTGGGCCTCCATAAGACCTCAGCAGTGCCACAGGCTGATTGCCTCCATGCCACGCCACATTGAAGCAGTCATTTCTGCAAAAGGATTCCCGACCAAGTATTGAGTGCATAACTGTACATGATTATTTGAAGGTTGACGTTTTTTGTATTAAAAACACTTTTCTTTTATTGGTCGGATGAAATATGCTAATTTTGTGAGATATGAATTTTGGGTTTTCATGAGCTGTTTGCCAAAATCATCCGTATTAAGACAATAAAAGACCTGAAATATTTCAGTTAGTGTGCAATGAATCTAAAATATATGAATGTTAAATTTTCATCATGACATTATGGAAAATAATGAACTTTATCACAATATGCTAATTTTTTGAGAGTATATCTCTGGAACAGTCTTACTTATACAATTTCAGTGATTTTCTGGAAAAAGGTCTTTGTTTTGTAAATTATTTATTATATTGATTTTAAAAGCAGAGATTCCTTAACTCTGATCTCTGGAAAGGCCATAGGCCTGCTATGGTCTAGTAAATAAAGTTTGATAATAGAATATGGAACTGAAGTAGGCATTAGCAGGTTACTGGGATCAAGCTTTACCAACTTTGTTACAAAACCATAAAAATATTCCATCATACTCTCCTTATGGTTTCAAGACCTTTTAATTAGATGCCTGATAGAGTAACGGAGTAACCACAGTTTTCACCCGCTGTATAGGAAGATGAAGTTGTACACCAGTGCCCCTCCCCTACATGTTGCTGCACAAGCCCTCTTCACCTACTGTGCTTCTGGCAATGTGACATATTTTATTGAGTGTTCAACCGGAGTCAGCAACGTTTATTGATACGGGTTCTGACTAGTTTCTGCTCAAACTGTGAGCTTCAATCTGGGTCCAACATGTTGTTAGTTTACTCATCTTATTATAAGTCTATCCGCTAATCGGACTTTTCTCTGTGTCAGCTCACACCGACAGTAGAACGGAGCTGTGACTTAGCGAAAACCTTTAAAAAAATGTTTTCAAAGCAGTTGTAAAACTGGGCAATAATACCAGATCCTGAAACATCTTGAGTTGCCCTTAGGCAACACAATGAACCAATCAAAATGATCAACGAGCCACTAGATCATTGAATTAATAGCCTAGCAACGCACCTGATCCTTGGTCTTCCCTTCTCTTTCTCTTACGTGGGTGGTGACAATCCTCTCAGTCTCCTCTCTCAGTCTGGGGTAGGAGTTGAGCTGCAAAGCAAGGCAACATGTAACTGCGGCATTTATTACAGACAAACACGCACACGCACACACTTACATGTAAGCTTGACCTTAATAGGACTTACCAACAAGAACCAGAGAAAAACAGGAGTGAGAAGTGAGAATAAGTAGGAAACAAAGAAAAGAGTAAAAACATTGTCAAGTGACATTTCAGTGTCACACAGATGCAGGCAACCACAATCCAACACACCACAGATTTTAAGTACATGGTGGTTATTGGTGCTAGAGGCCCTATACCAACAGTCAAAGATGACGTTAACTAAGTTGAATTATGTTGCCCAAGACATCCCCTTTAGACTAAATCAATCACTGGTAACAATACACTAATAAGACCAATAGGATTTTAAACTGTCATCCCTAACTGATGGTACAGGTTTAGCAGAAGCAATGTTAGTGAAGACTGAATGATAGAGGACAGTCTGGGTTGAGGCAAAGGAAGCCCAAAAGGCAGGGAAGAGGTACAATTGGCTCAGTGAGCCACATACAGTATTTTCTTACTGTGCAGTGCCCTCATTTGTCCACAAGATGGCAGTGGTGCACTGTCACAAATGAAATGCTTTGTCCAAGTATCATTCCTTTTAGTTCAATTTCTTTCCAGTTCAGCTGATAGCAGAATGTAAGTCATGTGGGTCAACAATCGTGCATCGCTGAACCGAGTTGGCTGGCTCTTAAACATTAAGGGTAAAACGGTGAGAGTGGGGGACAAAAAAAAAATACACCTGAAAAAACTGAGGCAGAGGTACAAAAATATGTTCATGAGGAGCGGCATGGTAGAAAATTTTAAGCTGTGCTGAAGGTTTTAAAAACAGCTTGCAAGAAAATATTCAATATTAGTGCCACATCAGTAGAATGGAAAAAGGGGGATACAGACTTTCAAAGCAATGAGCATCAGTGGATGTAAACTGGACTGGACAGCAATAAACAACAAAGAAATCTCTTCTCTCATCTTGGCATTATAATGCCATATACATCCTTAGTTACCTTATTGGCACACTTCATGACGAGAGCAGTGACTTCAGTCAGCACAAGATCCACAAATTTGAGGCTGGGCTCTTTGAGTTTGCGGATCTGCTTTTTGACAATCGTCTCGAAAGCCAGGTCGGGGGTGAAGAGCCCCGTTCTGAAAGGTCATAGGGTTAGTTTTGTAATTTGTTGTAAAGGTAGGGAGAGTGGGTTAGGTGGAAATAAAAGAAAGGGGGAATTTATAAAGACAGAGAGAAATAAGACAGGAAGCGGTAATCAAGTCATTTTCTAGTAGCAAGAACTCAAACAGTGGAGGACAAGTCGCAGGTTGTTCACATTCTATTCCCCAATAAGCATTTTCACCAACATTTGGTCAGTGTGGTAAAGATAGACATTGCATTCTACTGGTTAAATGTACTGAGCTGTGAGACCTGCAGCTTGTCCAGCAGAGACCGGAGAGTCTCGGTCTTGGGAACATCTCTTATCCACAACAACACGTCACCCGTCACAACACTCCACAACACGACAGCGCTGCCTGAACACAGAGCTTTCAGAGCCGGGCTGGCAGAGGGCAAACTGCATAGGACTTTTCTCAATTAAAACAAAAAAACTAAATCAGAGGAACTGTCCTATATGCAACAGCTAATGCTCTGTGCCAGCACGCCCTCTGCTACACCCACGGTTGGCCCTGCTCTGAGTCCTGGCTGGGTCGGGAGTTGTTGGACATTTGCAGTACCTTGTTGGTGCACTGCCTGACTGTGTTGATGAGCTCTTGAATGACCAGATCGATACATTTGAGACAGGGCGTTTTCAACTTAACAATCTGCTTTTTCACGATGGCCTCAAACGCCAGGTCTGGAGTGAACAGCCCCGTTCTGAGGATGCACAGAGAGACAGAGGCACAGAGGCCGACACACAGAACAGTTAACAGATGTGTGGGTTAAAGCGAAAAAAATAAAACGTCCAATGAGACAGAAGGACAAAACAGGTGTCGAGGAAACATCTGTATTTGCAAATAAAAGATTAAAACTGTGAAGAGGACCTTTACCTCTTCTAGGAGGACCTCCTAGAAGGAGGACCTAGAAGGAGGACCTGCTAGAAGAGGAGAAGATATGAAGTGCCAAAGCAAGGCAAACAATGAACGTAACACATAAGATGGCACATAGGACATTTCATTGAGGTCCACATATACAAACTCACTAGATATCAACATTACTTGATTGACAAATGAACTGCACACTCTACTACAGAAAAAGGTGGGTGGTATATCTGAGAAACGGCCACTAAGAAACAGTAGAATGGAAAACATAATTCACATAAAACAAATGACAGGTCCTGAATACATCACTTTTAGTTGGGAATGCTAGTTTGTTATGTTTAGGCTTTAATTATAGCTCTGACAAAGGAAGAACAGCATTCAGTGTGAAATATATTGCATAAGGGGTATCTTGGGATTTGTTTAAGCTGGACTGTACTTGCCTGACACCATGGACATTTTTGATTGCATGACTGATTTCCCTCCTCAGTTCTTTCTCATCAAACACAATCTGGACAACAAGTTAAACAAAAACCATTAACAAACTTTAGTTAACAAGTCTTAGTCAAGACACAAACTATTTAAACCCTCAGAAGGACATTATTTATAAACACTTTTAACCTTGACTAGCTCAAAGGGGAAGCGTTCATGGAAAAGTCGGTTAATCCTGGCACCACCTGACAACTCATTAGTGTCCACCTGGTCCCCAGATCCTTCGATGCATTTTTCAAAGTCCACACCAAACTGCTGAACCATCCTGTAAGCATTACACAAAAGACAAGAGGTTTGAGAATCATCCCTTTCTATGCATTTGAAATGAGACATAAGCTAGCATCTTTTATTTACAAGAAATTGGATCACTTTAGATGTTAGATGATGAAACTCTACAATTCCTTAACAGTTTTCAGTATATTCTGAAACTTAAAAAATGTCTCAATAAGTGCCAACTGGTTACCAAGTTTGTGTACTGCGATACTACAACCTAAAAATCTATAGAAAAACAATACTTAATTTAGACGAGATGGTTGCTTGCTGTTGCTTGTACTACTAAACATTTATTGTGCACAAGTTTGAAGCACTAAATTATAAATCTATTAATTAACGTGCATCTCCGCACATAGACATCTAAAACTGCACTTACTGCAACAAGGCCTTTGTCTTGCGAGTTGGATCATCAGGACGGAAATTCTTGTACTCTTCCACCTCCTTCTCCAGAGAGAGGAGTTGACTCTGCAGTTTACTACGCAGCCCAGGCAGTGTGTCCCTGATGTGATTGGTCAATTGCTGCAGACACGTAGTCATGGTAAATTAGATAATAACATGGAATGGCAAAGACATCGCTTTAAAGTAAAAAACAGAAGCATGGAGACCTGGTTTAGAGCCTTTTGCAGATAAGGGGTGCCCATACGGTCTGCCAAGTGCCTGTAGGCAGGGTGGGACAGGAAGAACTTCCTCTCTGCAGCAAGTGCAGCACGAATGTCTTTCTTCCCGTCAATATCTTTTTGACTCCGGTTTACCACACCAATGTAACCTAGACACACAACCATAAACAATTAGGACAAACTGGACAGGTTTCGCGTAAATATGTCTGTGTGTGTGTGTGTGTGTGTGTGTCATACAACACTAACCTCTCCTCAGTGGAAGCAGTTTATTTTCAAGAATATCTTTTGCATCTGTGCCTTCATCCATGAGGTCCAACTTTGTTATAACACCAATGGTACGAAGACCTGCATATATTTAAGAAGAGCAAAAGTCTATTTAAGTAAACAATTGAAGACAGATACATGCTGACAGTGGCATCTAAGATTTCACTGTTTACCTTGTGGGTCCACCTCTTTGGCAATCTTCAAAGCGTCTGAGTTAGCCAGATCCATGTTAGCAGGGGTGACTGCCAGGACCAGACAGCTCTCCTTGGTGATGAACTGCATCAGCATGTCTCGGATTTGATGCTCGATGTCTGGAGGCTGATCTCCAACAGCAACTTTAGTCATACCCGGGAGGTCAATCAGGGTCAGGTTCAATACTGCCATGTGAGAAAAAAACGAGAATGCAGACCTGGTTGAGAGTCTTTTGTAGAATGTTGACTTCAGCCTTTACCATGCTGAATTAAAAGTTCATGTTTCTTGATCAAGACGTGTTTAATAATTAACAACAATGTTCATTACCATTTGGGGAGTAGACCCTCAGGTTGATAGGGATAGGAGAAATGCCTTTATTGGATCCTGTAATCCTGTCTGTTTCTGCTTCAATTTCCGTCCGCACTTCATCAAAATCCACAAACTTCTTTCCTTTGCAGTGCAGGAATTCAGCATATTCTGCACAGGAGGGTAGAAATGAGTATGCAGAGTTAGGTAGAAAACAAAGGAGAAGGGAAAAAGAAAGAGCAGTGAAGAGAATGACAAAATTACATTTAAGACATGAAAGTAGCGAATAATGTGCCTAGCTTGAGGCAAGAGACAGAGAGGCCATATGCAGGGCAGTGATGAAAGAAAATTGGGATTTTGTGTTTCCCGGAAAAGGCGTACTCACCTGCTTTATTATTGACCAGCTGCAAAATGAGAGGTCTGCGGGTAACAATGCCTGATCCGCGAGGAAGAAAGTCCCTGAGCAAATGAGGGATACAGATGAAAAATTGAAAAATAAACACCAGAAAGGTGCAACACAAAAGAAACAAAAATAAATACACGGAGAACATGTTTGATTAAACGTAGCAGACAAAAAAGCAACAAAACCAAAAGGTCAGACTGATGGGGAATAACCTTTATTTATTCATTATACTCAGAGTCCATTTCATAACAACATGGCCTCTGGGGAATTGACAGGGAAATTAGAATTTCTTTCTACTAACTTGTAAAATAATAAATCAAATGTGACTTTCATTTTGTCATTAAAGCTTTAGAAATTAATTCATGTGCATAGACACCAACAAAAATAAGGACATTTATACTAAAAACTAAATACATAAATACGGCAATATTTGAGAATTTCTGTCCGTTTTCCACTGGCTCTACTAATGCCGACTATGATTTTAAGTATTGGCTGGGCTATTTGTTTATTTATGTTTTTATTATAATTTTTTTTTTACTGTAACAATATCACAGAGTGGCATTAATAGCGGCACAGCGCACTACACTTATGGCTGGAGGTCATAGCTATAGCTCCAGCCGTCAGTGGGTCACACTATGGAGGTACCCAACTTAATTCTATTCAAGTAACGTTTCAGCCAAACTCCAAGATTAAACTCTTTACCCATTTGATTCTAGTTTAAATCTTTAAATGGTCAGTCAATCTAGCTCGATCATCTTGATCCAACCAGCTATTTAGATTATTTTGAAATTATAATGTTAAAACAAGGCTGCAAGGTGGTGTCGTCTTGCAGCAAGAACATCCTGGGTTCTTGCTGGCAAACATTTTCTTCCTGCCCATGCATGGATTCTCTCAGGGTACTCCAGCTTGCTTGCTTTAAATTTCCCCTTACGATTGGGTTTGGTTGTTTGTGCTGTAATGGACTAGCAGGATGCGCTGGGTGTTTCCCACCTTTCACTCAGTCACCACTGGAGATAGGCACCAGCCCACTACATAGATAAGCAGGTATAGACAACAGATGGATCAATATTAAAGAAAAAAAAACGAGTCACACAAAATAAACTGCAGATCATGCAGTGTTGTTCATATTTTTTGTGTTTACTTATGCTTCTAATGTGTTATGGAAAGATCCATTTAAACTAAGAGCAGACTGCAATGCAATCCACCTAATTATGGACTGTTTAGTTATTTATAATGATTATAGTAATGTTCATTTATCAGTTCCAGTAACCTGTGGATATAGTGGTCATTCAGGTGACCGTTCTTTGGCCTTCACTGAGATTTTACGCTGATCTGGACAAAGATTTCTGGCAGCTATAAAATACAGATGACTTTACTGCATCACCATATATTTAAACAGTTTGGCTTTTAGCAAGTACAGTTTCATAACCACACAGCAATTCCATGCTTGTTTTTTTGGATTAGTGTCACTTAAGTACTTCATAGAAATGAGCGCATTGCTGGAAAGATTATTGAAATTATCCTTGATGCCACCTTTGTTCAAATATACAAATATTTACATGAGAGTAATAAGACCAGTTGATGTTATTTTAGGTCAAGAGTTGGGTTTCTGTGGATATTATTCTTGTTTAGTTTTTATGGTTTGCCGTGATATTTTTATTTCTTAGAAGAATCCTCTTTAAGTCTGCAGAAGTAAGATTATTTTGTTCGTGTTTAGCTGCAGCCTACAAACATATGATTGCACAGTTTTTGTTCTGTGTTTTATAACCAGAAATGTTTATGTTCATTATTTCAATTCAACCATGTTATTAAAGCCCTATTGGATTTTATTCAGTGTTTTAATGTTTTATAAACTGTGTAAAATAAAATAAAAAAGGTTCCCAAGTGCCTAATGTAATTCAGGTAGAATGAACATAAGTGCAGACTGTTTCTTAGCAGCGTGACAACTTCTGTTTTCAGCTACAACCACAAAGAGAAGCTGTGTGGCAACAGAGTTGAGGGTGGCCCAGAAAGATGCATTTTAAAAATGAATACAGTCACAAATATTATTAAACTATAAATAAACTGAATAATCAAACAGCCATTTCACTTTATATTTGATTTATCACCTAAACATATTTTTAAAATATATACTGGATTGCTGCATAACACAGAATTATGGGTTTTACATTACCACAGCTTAGAGGCTGGTAGTCTGGACAAAGCAAACAAAATATATAATCAAAGAGAGAAGCCACTCCCGTGGTTTCTGTTTGAAGCTGCTGACACAGAGCTGAGTCAATAAAGAAGGTAGCAACTATGACCACACCAGCCTCAGACCTGAGACATGACATTGACCTGTAAAGCTCACTCTTGTCCACTTGCTTGCAAAAGACTAATTGCAAAATGCAACCTGCAATTCAGTGTATAACCTCATTAGGTGGTATTGAACAAACAACAAATCTTACAGGTGTGAAAATGAAAAACTGAGACACTTAAAACCCTTCCCACAAACGATGGGTGGCACTATGGGTTTTATCAAAATGAGACAGAATTTAGTCATTTACACAACAGTCAGGCTTCATTCAGACACGAAGCGACAGAGAACATTTGTATGCATTATAGGTATTTATTAGCCAATAATGCTACTTCAACAATATATGGTCCAATGGGACCAACGATCGTCACATACATATCTTTGTTTACAAGTTATAGTTCACTTGCAAGCGTGCAATGTGAAAGCAAAATGCACCAAACGAAAAAAGTCCGCTTTTGTTCCGGACAAAACAAGTGGACCAAAGGACTTTCTTGATGTGAATACAATGACTCCTGTATAATATGAGCTACAACATTTAATTTCCCTTTGGGATTAAAAGTATTTTGAATTAAATTGAATTATTGTTTGGTAATTATATGAAATAGCATCCTCTATTCCTTTATCAGACAGTTACAAAAAAGGTTATGTGTGTTTATACAGTTTATGTCCATTTCTGGTTTAAACTGTATGTTACTACGAGGATAGTGAAAAGCAGTCTACTGTATGTATAAAGCAGTCACCGAATAATCTGTTACTGCTTAGTCAGCCACTGACGAAGATTTTGCACTCACGGTTATCCCTTTCTGTCAGCCAGACGACTCCCTTTGCTGCTGTAAAAACATAAATCTGGTGGAAGTTACTCAACTCTAGTCACTAAATTATTTTCGCAGGGCTGGAGATCGCACTAACCCTCATGCTTCTTTCTCTATTTCCTTATCGAAGCCAGGCCTACATGACAGACGAGAATGAGGCAATGTTCACCCAGCCATCTGATTTTAGATGTAAAAATTATATCTCTGCTACAAGACAAGAGAAAAGAGATGCCACGGTATATTCCCAGACTGTGGTCATACAGAGGAGAACATTCTGGATGGTACCGAGTGCAGAAATCCACTGATCACACATCTGTGGTTTAGCACTGGTGTTGTTGTGTCATGGACAAAGTGTAAAGCATGCAGACGCAGCTGTCCCTATGCTTGGCAGAATGACAAGCCCATATTTGAGGCTTGTAACCAAGTGATGGGGTAAGAGGCAAAATATAAAATCAATTCCAGCAGTAGGAAAAAGATAGACAGCTCAACATTCAGAATACTAAAACATTTCTGCAAACTGAGCACAGCAGTGACCTCAACAAAAAAACAACTAATGCTCAAACAGCAGTCTACATCTTATTGTTCAATGCCCCTAAACATGCTAATTATTAAGGTTACTGTCACTACTTTTTTTTTTAGCAATTAAACCTACCAGAATAAACAAGACCTTTAGGTTAATTTTTCATAATATTAACGCAAGGCTGCATTGCAGTCAGCTTGTAAACACAAAAAGGAATTATTTAGTCTTTTATTTGCGTCTTCTTAGTGGAGGAGACAGAACTGAACCATTCAGTTTTTATAGACAGAATTGGATAAATGGCAGCGGCATATTGAAAAGAAGCAAGCGGTCAGCATTCTATTATTGATGCCCTTTAAATGATAGAGGAGGCTCAGCAGATTGTGTATCATTTCATGAATCATTTATAGTCAAGCTAAGAGCATCAGTCAGTGTGCCTTCCTCTAAGGAAGCAGAAATCAGAAAGGAATAAGGCAGCCTTCACAGCTGAAAGTTTCTTTATTTCAGTACAAAACACAAAAACAAGTGTGAGAATTCTTCAGGTCATCCTAAACTCTCATGGGAGCTCGGTAGCACAAAATTTGTTTGTGATTTGATCAAGCTTATTCTGTGCCTAATCAGAGTAGAAGAACACAAAATAATGGCTACCCGCATTCCCACATCCTTGTCTGGGCGGTAAGAACTGAGAAGCAACCCCATGCATCAAAGCCTCCAAAGACAACTACATTCCAACTGCTTACTGGAAAATCCCTTCAATCACTATTTGTACATCTAAGTCAACCTACAAGCCTCAGGACTGACCTGTTTTCAGCTGAGAGAGGGTTTGATTTAACAAAGATGTATTGCTAAATTAGTAGGACAAGGGACCAAAGTAAGACAGCTAGAAGAATTATTCAATAAAACACAGTCTTTCTAAACCTGTACAAATTGTTCCAGGGTTTGTTTGCTGTACCCTACGCCACAAATCTGATAACCCTCCACCCAGACCAGCCTGCAGTGCTAGATATTGTATCTGAACTACCATCTATGGAGATGACTTCACAACACAAAAACGTCATCATTTCATTTAAAATAGAGAGGAGGATGCTGGATTGTGGTTTTGCAAGGTGATACAATTTGCGTTATAAATGGAACATATGTTAGTGCTTTTGGGTTTTTCTTTCAGTCAGCCATGCATCTATAATATAGAAGGTGCAATGCCCAGAGCCTAAACCCAAATGCAACCCATATTCCCAACAAATATCTCAGCTACATTTTATTTAATCAATTAATCTAAACTATTATTTTTCTGTCAAAAATGCCAATTTATTACATTTTGTACAGCAAACTCTTGCATTTAATGCATGCTACAAAAGAAAATGCAAGCAAATATTAGCACTTTAAAGAATTATATATATGACGTGCCATCTAAAGCCATTATTATTTATCTATATACGCCTGAGTATTCAGAATTTCACGAGACTGAAGTGGACCTAAACAACAACAAGCATCAGTTCACTCATTACTGCAAACTCCAAAGCAGAGCGTCCGTTTCTATCACATCCTTTACTTAAACTGTAATGGAGACTGTGCCTTACAACATCAAAAAAATTAGATATTTGTTATTGTGCACAGACAAAAGCAATCTGCTGGGCTTACGTGAGGAAAAATGGGCTTTTCAACTCATGGCATTTTAAACTGAATTTGACTGCTTGTAAGATAACTAGCACCGATAACTGGAACATATGTGATTCGATCTGATTTATTAGTATATGAACTGAATCTGTGTTTTGTAAATTGCCTTGTGTTGTGAATTGGTGTTGAATAAATAAACTGAATTGAACTGAAGGATAACTAACCACCACAGAGCTATAGAAAGCAAAGCAAAGTGGCAGAACACAGAAGGATAGCACATATTTTAAGTCCGATCACCACAAACTGTGGCTAATATGTTTTAAGTGACAGTAAAACACAAAGTCCAACTCATCTGAATTAATTTGCACCACATAGGAACTGAAGCCTAGGAGAAGTGTGCTGTTTCCAGTGTATTCATGTCCAAAAGCCAGTGTGCGTGCCATTTTAACAGCCAATGTGTTTCTCTATAGTGCACGATAGAATGTGCATTGGTGTGAATGTGGGTGGAAACCTGCTAAACGAGTTGCTTTAAAGCCCACTTGTTTTGATTGTTTTCCTCACTGGCTGCCAATGTGGGAGAGAACAAAAGGATAAACTTGTTGAAGATGACAAAGTAAAGCTGCTGGCAAAACAATGTCACTTTAAACCTTTAAACAATAAAGACAGATCAAACATATTTCCTTAATTTCTAAACCCTAAGCAAAAACAGAAACTAAAGAGGAAGACAGTGTAGGAAGTTGTGTCTTGTTACAGTTATGGGGCAGTGGAGAAAAACATTTGACATTTGGTATGAGGCACAGTCTGCTTTCATTGAAAAGAGGAGAAAGGAACAGTTTTATGCAAAATACATTTGAGATTTAAAAAAAAATAATAATAATCAATTGTCCAAAACAAGTTGTGTCTGGAAATGCAGAGGAGCTCTTCCTTTACACTACTTCAAAAAACACTGCGCAAAGGGCTTTTACAACAAGCCAGGCGATGATATATAGACCAATGAAGACAGGTGTAACAACTACCAATTCTTGTGAATGCTGTAGGAATTTCTGGGTGTGGCACAGAATGAACAAAAACCCAGGAAAAAGACTTTTACAAACTGCTTAGAAGGAGTGAGGTACGTTGTTCAAGATACAACTACTTTATTACAAAGACTGGTTTACGACGTGCCCGCAAGTCATTACTTATGTACCAGTAAAAATCGCTAGGTAAGCCTAAACTTCCGGCAAACGATGTCCTACCAAGATGCTCCTATTACATTCAATTCAATTCAATTCAAAAATACTTTATTAATCCCAAAGGGAAATTAAATGTTGTTATAGCTCATATTATGAAGGTTTCCTCAAAGTGACGTTGTAGATGCTGATGGCAGGAAGGATCTCCTGTAGCGCTCCGTCTTACAGCAGATCTGAAGAAGCCTCTGACTGAAAACACTCTGTTGTTGTAGGACAGTCTCATGAAGAGGATGCTCAGGGTTCTCCATAATGTTCTTCATTTTATGAAGAATCCTTCTTTCCACAATAATCTCCAGAGGTTCCAGAGGAGTCCCCAGAACAGAGCCAGCCTTCTTTACCAGCTTGTTGAGCTTTTTTAAGTCCCTGGCTCTGATGCTGCTTCCCCAGCAGATGATGGTAGAAGAGATCACACTTTCCACAACAGACTTATAGAAGATATGCAGCATCCTGCTACAAACACCAAAGGACCTAAGCTTCCTCAAGAAGTACAGTCTGCTCTGTCCCTTCTTGTAGATGGCTTCACAGTTGTATCTCCACTCTAGTCTGTTGTCCAGGTGAACACCGAGGTATTTATATTCCTCCACCACCTCCACTTCTTCTCCCATGATAGAAATAGTTTTTGACTTATTCCTGTTTCTCTTAAAATCTACAATCATCTCCTTTCTTTTAGTTACGTTCAAAATGAGATGATTGTTTCCACACCATGCCACAAAGCGGTCCACCACCTTCTTGTACTCAGCTTCTTGTCCATCTCTGATCCACCAACGACTGCAGAATCATCCGAGTATTTCTGCAGATGTCAGGAGTCTGTCTTGTACTGGAAGTCTGAGGTGTACAAAGTGAAGAGGAATGGTGAGAGTACAGTCCCCTGTAGTGCTCCTGTGCTGCTGACTACCTGGTTAGACTCACAACCCTTCAGTCTCGCAAACTGTGGTCTGTTTGTCAGGTAGTCTTTGATCCAGGAGATTGTTGAGGCCTCCACCTGAGTCTTCTGGAGTTTCTGACAAAGCAAATCAGGTTGGATTGTATTAA
>NC_061817.1:26057045-26152509 GCF_021462225.1 Girardinichthys multiradiatus | reverse complement strand
CTGTCTCTTATCTTGACTTAAGTTGCTTCTGTATAATCCTCAATAAGTCTCTGTCTCCCTCTCTGAAGGCTCTTTTTTTCTTGTTAAGCAGTCCTTCAGGTCACTGGTGATCCAAGGTTTGTTATTGGGGAAGCATCTCGCGATTCTGGTGGGGATGATGTTATCCACACAGAAGGTTATATAGTCGGTTACACACTCAGTCATGGCATTGATGTCCTCTCCATGTGGCTGGCACAGTGCGTCCCAGTCTGTAGCCTCAAAGCAACCTTGCAGAGCTTCTTTAGCTTCCTGTGACCATTTTCTCACAGTCCTCTTTATTACAGGTTGTCTCTGAACAAGGGGCTTATATTTCGAGCAGAGAAAAACAAGATTGTGATCTGATTTGCCTAGAGGAGGTCGTGCTGTAGAGATGTATGAGTCCTTGACATTTGCATAAAACAAATCCAATATTTTGTTTTCTCTGGTAGAGCAGCTGACAAATTGTTGAAACGTTGGAAGTGTAGCAGAGAGTGAAGTGTGGTTAAAATCACCAGAAATTGCCACAAAAGCATTGGGGTTTTGTGTCTGTAGCTTAGCAACAACTGAGCTGATGGCATCACATGCAGTGTCGGCAACAGCGCAAGGTGGAACATAAACTGTTGCCAGAATAACACTGGTGAACTCTCTGGGTAAATAATATGGACGAAAACTTACTGCCAACAGTTCAATATCTGGACTGCAGAGATGACACTTCACAGTTACATGTCCTGGATTACACCATCTGTTATTCACAAGTACTGCCAGTCCACCTCCTTTACATTTGCTGCTCCTCTTTAAATCTCTATCTGCTCGTATGGTTAGAAAGCCCGGCAGAGAGACGCTGGAGTCGGGGATATGATCCTGCAGCCATGTCTCAGTAAAACACATGATACTGCATGCCCGGTACTCTGGCTGGGTCTTTTGTAGGGCTTGGAGTTCATCCAACTTGTTTCCCAACAATCTCACATTGCCCATCATAATCGACGGAAGAGATGGTTTGAACTTCCTCCTTCTCTCTCTTCTCTTAGCTCCTGCTCTGCATCCACGGCGTCTCCTTTTCAACTCATCAGGGATTTGGGGTTGTAGCTGAAGTATTATTTGAGCTTTTGAGATATTAATCAGCTGCTCCCGGTTGTAAGAAACAACACCGTTGCCATGCATCATAACAAATGTCCAAAAAAAGAAAGTATTAAAAAAAATCCTCCAAGCTGCACAGCATCCGACACTGGAGTGGACAGTCATGCAAAAAAATCAACTGTATCCACCACAAGAGGAATAGTTCCCAAAAAAGAATAAATCAGAATCAAAAGTAACAGAGCTACTCCAACCTGCTGCCACCTTGAGCGGCGCAATTCTAGACATAGATATATTTTTTAGAGAGTGTAGTTACACAAAACAGCAGAAAAAGACATGCAACAGATACCTAGCCAGAATAATAATTCTCGCTCACCTGCCGACAAAATTTTCCAGAACGGAGCTTTTTCCTGCGCTCTGTCCGCCGACCACAGCTATCTGAGGAAGGTCTAAGTTGACACTTTGACCAATTGAACTGAAGGCGTCTTGTAGCTTGTTGATCAGGGGAATCAGGTCTTCCATGCCCCGGTTCCCCATGGCTTCGTTAGCTCAGAGAGCCCTTCAACACACCGCAGTCCGAAGGCTAGTGTTAGCTTAGCAGCGAGCTACTCTCGGGTTACTCTGAAAGTGTTTAGCGCCGCCGCTTCAGTCAGTCCGGCTCTTGGAATCTCGCTTTGGAAAACCCCCGCGCCTAGCTGAAAAAGGTGACTCGTAGTAACATAACTTTGTATTTGTTAACGCGCATTAATTAGGACCTCGGCGAGTCAAAACGGACGGAAAACTCGCAAAACAAAACTTCCTCTACACAAACGCTATCCGGTTTGAGGAAATGACGTCAGATCAAAACCGGTTTGAAAAGACCGACTTCCTTTTTTTTACCGAGTCAAGTCATTTATTGGCTAAGTCAGACGACTGTTCTCAGAAACGTGTTTTTATTGGCTGTTCAAAGGGCGTCTTCGTCATGCTCAACCAAAACCATGTTTTTAATTGGTTCATTCAACTGCCAGTCGTTTCCTCTTCATGTCAACGGTCGAAGGAATATGGCTGCCTCCATAAGCCTAGAAGCAGATGGAAATATCAAAGATAGCAGCATGTCTTTTAAGAAAACTTTAAATGCAGTTCCACCTCTCTGTCTGAGAATTGTTGCCGATTGTCCTGTGACCAAAGCAAGAGCTTGTGATCTTACACTGCCTCACTGCACCGTCAGTACGCCGGTTTTTATGCCTGTTGGGACGCAGGGAACCCTGAAGGGGATCACTGTGGATCAGCTGGAGGGTCTCGGTTGTCAGATTTGTCTGGGAAACACATACCACCTCGGTATGAGGCCGGTGGGTAGATTACAATATCATAGTTTGTATTTTCTTTAAATATCTGTCAAGATTCAAATTATTTAGGGTTAATGGTTGTATGTTCTCCTTAAAATATTGTAACATTTTGGCCAATTTCTTAGTTTTTCTCTTGCTGTAGCTTCCAAACATTAGGATTTGACAAAAGCAGATTAAATTTGAAAAGAGAAATATCTGTACCTGATACACACAACTACCAAATTTTTAGAGGACCAAAAGTATTGGAACAAATAGATTTAAATATGATTAAACTGAATAACACTTAATATTTAGTTGCAAATCATATGCTTGCAATAACTGTCAAGCCTCTGACCCACTGACCTCACCAAACCTTTGTATTCATCTTTTCTGATCCTTTTCCAGGATTCATTGCGTTCTTTTTAAGTTATTGCTTGTTTTGGGACCTTATTCCTTTTAGTCTCATCTAACAGCAGATAAAATGTGCACACAATGGTCTTTAGGTCTGGAGACAGACTTATCCAGTCCAAAACCCTCCACGTCTTGGCCCTGCCTTTATGATTGGCATTATGAAAAGATCCTTTATCCTTTCTAGCATTTTGTTAAATGTTTGTCTCATCAACCTATTAAAGTTTGTCACAGAATTTGTCTTTGGTTTCCCTCTGTACATTTTGGCAAATCTGTGACCTCCTTAACATTAAACTTGTTTAAACCGCAACATTGTCTTCTTTAGGACATTCAGAATGATTTTCCATCTTCTCTCAATTTCACAACTGCTTATTTTTCATCTGTAGAAAGACTTCTGGTTTTCATGTTGGTCACATCTCTAACTTTAGGGGCGGCGGTGGCGGTCTCAGTCGTCGTTTCCTTGGCCAAGACACTTCACCCGCCTTGCCCAGGGCAGCTGTGGCTACAGTGTAGCTTATCACTGTCAGGGTGTGAATGGGTGGATGACTGATTGTAGTTTAAAGTGCTTTGGGGTCTCTGGGGACTTAATAAAGTGCTATGCAAAGTGCAGGCCATTTACCATTTAAATCCAGATGTTGTCAAATCCAGATGTAAATATCTGCGAAATTAATGCCGAAATGTTCCTGTTTCAGTGCTTTTGGAGGGGAGTGTAAATATGTTTTTCCTTCTTATTTCACTATCTCCAGGGACCTGAGTTGATAGAGAAAGCAAAAGGTTTACATGGGTTCATGAACTGGAAGAGAAATCTTCTAACTGTGAGTATACATTTAACTCCCTGTCCAAAAGTGCATTTTCTGGAGCACTATAGATAACCTTGCATAATATCTTGCAAATATTTTGTCAGTGCAAAATCAGTATCTCAAACTGTTTGGAATATAGGTTTTTTTTTTTCAGCTTGTTATATTCAGTGTCGGGAATTCACACGTTGCATGGTGTTAACCCTGCTGATTGGAGCCTCACTGGATGATTTTCAGGACAGTGGAGGATTTCAGATGGTGTCTCTTGTTGAACTCTCAGAGGTCACAGAGGAAGGAGTCAAATTCAAGTCCCCGTATGATGGCAAAGAGATCTTATTGAGTCCTGAGAAGTCTATCAGCATACAGAACAGTTTGGGTGAGCTAAGTGTAACACCGTCTGAGATAGGTTTAGAGTATTTTAATTGTTAATTCTTAACAAAGCAATGTTCAGATTCTATTGTCCTGTTGCAGGGTCAGACATAATGATGCAGCTGGACGATGTGGTCAGCAGTACTGTGAGGGGCCCGCGGGTGGAGGAAGCCATGCATAGATCCATTCGTTGGCTGGATCGTTGCATAGCAGCTAATAAACATCCAGAGAAACAGAACCTTTTTGCCATCATCCAGGGAGGACTAGATGCAGAGCTGCGCAAGGCCTGTTTGGATGGTAAAAGATATTCCCATATTGGACGTTTTAAAGACCCATTTCTCTGTGTGCGTAAAGGAATTTTATATCTTTACACTCCCATTGTCTACCTTCTTGCAGAAATGACTAAACGTGACGTTCCTGGTTTTGCCATTGGCGGCCTGAGTGGAGGAGAGGAGAAGGACGATTTCTGGCGGATGGTCACGCTGAGCACTGACCATCTGCCACGTGAAAAGCCTCGCTACCTGATGGGTGTTGGGTGTGTTCGCATGTACACGACTCAAGAACTGCACTGCTTCCTTACTATTGAAGCATTAATCAACAAGTTGTATATCCATCACATGCTGCAGGTATGCTGTGGACCTGGTGGTGTGTGTCGCTTTGGGATGTGATATGTTTGACTGTGTCTTCCCAACCCGCACTGCAGTAAGCTCTCTTCATCTCACCTGCTGATCCATTTAGATAAGTGATTCTAAATTTGTCTGTGACTCTGATTGTTCTCTTCCCTCAGAGGTTTGGTTCTGCATTGGTACCTTGGGGGTCTCTTCAGGTAAAGCAGAAGCAGTATGCCAAAGACTTTCGGCCCATAGACCCCGACTGCCACTGTCCCACCTGCAAGAGGCAAGTGAATGAATACCCGTTTATAATTCAAGCTGGAATAGGTGAAGGTTCCTCTGTGTTTTATTTCTGACAACTTTTATTTTTAATTTGGGATTATTTTACATGAAACTCCAGTATGGGAAGAAACATGTGCCATCAGAAACTTAATTTGAATTTCTGACTGAATTTGTATTTGTGTAATTTGAAATTAAATGCATTGGTTTGAAAATGAATTTCACTTAATTGAAACTGAATTTATTGGTTTGAAACTGAATTCATTTGCTCTGAAAATGTATTTTGTTGAACTGAAAATTCAGTTTCACTATTTTTACTTTCAGTTCTAAAATTCAGTTTTTTGTGTCACACATCCGGGTCCTTGAAGCCACAGATTAATCAAACAGATTCACCGATTCACGGATGTCATTCACTATTGCTGTGTCCAAATTGAAGGGCTGCATTCTTTGAAGGACACATTTGTTGGCCGATTATGTCATTGTGAGGCAATGAAGTCTACAGCTTCGCAGGCTCCTCCAAATAGGGCGGACAAATGCGTCCTTCTTTTCCCCAGAAATGAAGGATGTGTAATGTGTAATCCTTCATGGGCCACCCTATCCCATGATTCATTGCGGGTCAAAGTAGATTGTGCTAACGGAAGTAGCAAAGCCTGGAGGAGAGGGAAAAGCTGTGAACAAAGTTGGATATATTGCGCTTTCTGTGACACAAAATGAACTTGTTTTTAGACTAGAATGTAGCTGTGTAAACCTGAAATATCTGCTCGGTTTATCAAGATTTCGCTTAATTCCACGCGTGCTCCGACGTGTTTGGAGACAACCCGCTTCTGCTGCCCTGACACCGGGCTCACAGCAGGCTCGCCTCGCCAGCGCACAGCTGACCGGGGGGTTGAGGTGCGATGAAGCCCGAGAGAACAGCTGACTCCCGGCACGTTGTTTTCAAGCTCCTGCTGTGTTTCCCCAATGGATGGAAGTTAAACACAGATATAATTCAGTCAGATGATATCTAATGTTGATGTTTGGTTTTATTTTTATGCTCTACAAATAAACTGATTTAAACGTTGTTCCGAAAGTTAATATGTTAGTGTTTAAATTGTAACATTTTTACAAATAGATTTTTATATATATATATATTTTTTATATATATGAACACAAAACTTTAACAATTTAAATGGCTGAATAATGAACAAGATTATAAAACAAGAAAATAAGCCATTAGGGCTCAATTTGTTCGGCTTCACAGCTCTGTGCTTCACGCTTTCACTGTTTCTAGGCAACATAAATTACGCTGAGTTAAACGCAGCGGAAACGCAGACCGACATAACACCGGCCGCACCATGCTGATCTGGCATGTTTAGCTACAGGCAGCATAAGTGTTGCTGTTCGACCATCATTTGTTTACATGATTTCTTATAGATGGTCATTTGACTTGGTGATTGACATCCGCTAAGCTCATGTATGCTGCTGAGCTCCAGCTCAACATGCCGTAAAGGAAGTTTAACCTGATGTGAAACGTAAATCAATGAATCTGTGTTTGATTAATCTAAAGCTATCCTCAAGGACCCGGAGGTGTGACACAAAAAAATAAATTTTAGAACTGAAATTGAATTTTAGAACTGAAAGTGAAAGTAGGCAAACTGAATTTTCAAAACAACGAAATACATTTTCAATGCAAATTAATTCAGTTTCAAACCCATAAATTCAGTTTCAAATCAATGCATTTAATTTCAAATTACACAAATACAGATTCAGTCTGAGAAATTCAAATTCAGTTTCTGATGGCACAAGTTTCGTCCCATACTCTAGGAATAAGCTGTATGTAGCCTGAATTCTAACTGCTGTGAAATCTTACTTCATTCCTGTTTGACACCAAATGATCTAACATCAATGGTGATTTATGTTGTCAGCAGAAAATACTTTAAAATGTGTGACCCATGAATGTAAATTCCTTTTTTTCTTCATGATTATTTATTTCAGACATAGCCGAGCTTACCTGCATGCTTTGTTTAAGAGTGACACTGCCGCCATGCATCACGTCACCATTCACAACATCGCCTACCAGGTCAGTATTAGAAAAATCCTACAAGATAAGTTTAACTTCAGAAATTATTATTAGATCACTAAATCTTAACTACAGTTTTGCTTTTTATGCATTATTTAAATCTTAGCATTTGAAGTATATTTGATTCTTTAATGTGAAAGAAGGTGCAATTGGAGTCACGGTGGTTTTAAAAATATTGAGCCCAATTCTAATCAACCTATTTCTTAAATAGCTGCCATTTTTTATTTTATAGCAACACTAATTGTCCTGTTGTGTAACTGTGTAATCCAATCAATGGAAAGCCTCACCACTACTTCAGTAACAAGGATCTGGTGGAAGAAGGTAATAAACTGAGTTTCAGTCAGTATGCAGCCGCTTTCCAAAATGAATGATATTGCCTGAGAGTAAAGCAGCTCATTCTGGTTTTATTATAGAGAACAGCCATAAAAGTATGCAGGGAGTTTATTGGCAGTTTGTTATGTTGCTTTATGAGAAATCTGGACTTTTCTTTAATCTAAAAAGGCTTTTTTACCTTGCTTACTTCGTCTAAATAAGCATTTAGCCTGTTTAGGCTAACCCTAGATTGATGGGATGCATTTGCCCTGCCAATGCTGACCTTTTCTTACAATGATGTATAGTCAACCTGCTTGTTATTGTAACAGTTTTACAGTTTGTAAACCCAATTCTATTCTTGGGTAGTGCTGCTCTTATAAATCGTATGAATAGATGTCTCTACCAAACGAAAAGCACTATTGTGGAAAAAAAAAAAGAACTGAACACCTTATGGTGAAAATTGATTAAATATACATGTTGTTACTTTCACATGTGCTGAATACAGCAGTTCTCAAAATTCCAGGCTTTTGATACTTGGAAAAAATAAGATAATAAATTAATAAATGGAAGAAGATTGAATTCTACAATTGAATTAAAAGGTGTGTCAACAAATTGTTATTTTAAAGGTGTGCTCACTGATGCACCTAGGCTATAGCATTTTTTATTTTTTATTATTTTCCCTCATTACCAGATCAGTTAGTTTTTCCGTTTAAATTTACAGAATATCATATTAAAAAACAAACAAAGGAAAGGATTTATCATGTTTTCTTGTTTAGGTCTTTAAAACCTCACACACATTTGGGAGCCATTGTATCAAAATAATATTTTATTTTTAAATTACATTCCCTGCAAAGCAAATGACACTTTTATCTACTAAATCTTTCTTAGATGTGTTTTTTACGGCAATAGTTTAAACAGCAAAACAGTCAGAAATGTACAACCAGGTTCTAAAGGCTTTAGATAACAATCTACTTGTGCCTGATGGTATCTGTGGAAGGCAATCACAGTCTGCAGGACCCTACCTCTCAGCCTGAAAAACACAAAGGATCTGTTACCAAAAATCCAAAATACCCCCAGAGGATATTTGTCCAAAGCCAAGCTGGTCAGAATGTTTCAGAGGCAAAAGTGAGATCTCCTTATTTGCGATTGTTGCTTTCCCCAATTTAACCCCTAGACATCACTAACTGTTATGTAGGTGACCTTATTCTGTGAAGATGCACAGCAGGTCATAATGTACCTCTGGGGTTTACAGTAACCACATTATTCTTTCCTCTGTTCACGAACCGTTTCTCTTTACAGCTCACACTGATGCGTTCCGTGAGGCAGAGCATCGTGGAAGGCCGCTTCCCTGAGTTCATACGGACATTCATGAAGCGAATGTTTCCTTCTCGGGATCAGTACCCCAGCTGGGCGGTGGAGGCTTTAGCTTCTGTCAATGTCACGTTCGAATAGACCTTTTAAGCCAGACTCTAAATGGAGAAAACTATCAAACACAGACTGAGAAAAAAAAAAGATTTTGTACCGTTTTCTTAAATTCCATTTTTTTCTATCAAAGTTTGTTTTTTACTCTTTGTATTTTTAAGGTATTTACATTTTTATTAGAATAAAGATTCTTTGCAAATTTTATCATTTCACAAGCTGACACTATAGGAGGAAATGGGCTTTAAATCCGGTTTTAAACACATTGATGTTTTCTCTGAAATCCACTTTTAAGTTACCATGGTTACAGAGGAATGCCTTCCTATTAGATTTTTTTTGTACTTTCCTGCCAGTCTTTTTAAAAATTTCCCTTAATATATTTCAAGAGTATCTAATGTTCACCATAACACATTGCTATTCAGAGCATTTCTCCTAAGGTTTTAACCTGAGTCTCATCATCAATCTCATCAACAATCATCGTGTTAGAAGTGGTTAAATAATGTAGCTGGCTGCAGATTGCGTGTTTGCCTCATGATGACCACCAGGGGGCGAAATAGGTGCATCTTCTTCATGTTATTTCTGTTTCCAAAAAGTATAAAGCAAAAGTAAATAAATCAAATGAAGACAATGACAAATTGCACACACTGCAATCTCTGCGTCTAATTAAATGGTATTAAATTGTTTTGGGTCCTTATTGGATCAACACCTGAACCCACGAGGGCTGGTTTGTCAGAGCCATGTCATAGAGGATTAATATTAATTAATGGAGGTTAATTTGAATAACATCTGTTGTCAGCCTCCTAAGAACCCCATTTGAATTTCATTACTCCTCTGATGACCAGAGGCTCTTTAAGATTGATCCTTGTTCATCTTCTGAGTTGCAGATAAGCTAAGATGTGGCACAAACGTGGGACGTTGCATGAAAATGTGTTTTGGTTGCAAAATGACACGAGTTATAATTGCATGCATGGGGCTGTTGAAATTACATATTTGAAAGAGTAGGATTTTGTAATGGTAAGTGTTCAGAGAAACCAACGCGATCCTTCTGTTGGGATTACGTCTTTAAAATAAAAATGTTTATTTCCCACATCATCTGCTTCAGCTGGGTATCCTAATTATATTTAGTTTATGGATGAGAGAACAGACGCTCTCAGCTCAGTTGGCAAGCCTTGCAGAATCGTGTTAAATGTCTTCAAATAAATATACACCATTTAAGGTTTGCACTTAATTTGATGAGTTCTCTTGTATATTCTAACGGTTCTCTTCCAAACCTAATTATAGCTAACTGCATCTGTCCTAAAATGACTGTTTAGTCAGCACATGGAGTTGCAGTTGAAAAGGGCTGAGATTTACACGCCTCTGAGTGTGATTGACATTTCTGGGGGTCAAGGGTGAATGTGGGACAGATTGCTGAACAGTAATACTGCCAGAGTTCAGTGTGGATTCACTGCAGATCGTTCTTTAACTGCTTTCTTTTTATTTTGGTGCTGTAGTAAATCATGATTTTTTTTTTCGTTGTATCTGCAAACTCGCTCCTTTCAGTGCGCGTTTATCCTCAGTCCATGTGGCGCTTAGGCAGGGAGGATGCTGCTGTTGGGAGAGACAACCAGTTGCGCTCAGCCTGAGAGTGGAGCCTCATCCGCCTCCAAGCACCGAAAGATCAGCTTCCTCGACCTGTTGCCTCGTTTCGACTAGAAGTGCAGCTGCTTTTTTTTTTTTTTTTTTTTTTTTTGCAAAGGCTGGAGAGGAAGACGTGTTTTTTTTTCTCTTAAGGAGGGAAGCTGCAGACTGAGCCGTGAGACGGATCAATGTGTTCGTTTTTAATTTATGTTGTGAATAGTAGAAGGAAGAGGAGCGGAGTTTTTAAATCAGGGAGCCACCTCCTCGGCCCGGAGGCGCGGTCTGCGGTGGTATTTCTTCCCAGCTCCGTTTTTTTGAAGTGAACCATGGTCGAACTGGAAAAGGAAGTGCTCCCATTGCCACCCCGGTACCGGTTCCGAGACCTGTTGCTCGGGGACTGGCAGACCGATGACAGGTAAGATAGCTTGTATACTTGTAGCGTTTACGCACGGCGCGCCGCATCTGTTGCGCATCTATGAAACAGAAGAGCATCACATCACTTTGGGAGGAAAAAAGTAGCCTTACTGATCGGTTCTGCATTTAGCCCATTATGTCAAAGCTTAGTGCTTCAAGTGTATCAAGCAGCCACGCCGTCGACCTGCTGGACGTTGCAACAAGTTTCTCATGTCCTTATGTGCGCAAAAGCAAGTGTTACAAATTGTAACAGCAAACTACACTCCCCAAGGCAACATTCAAATAAATTAGTTTCGAAACCAAAATGATAGCAGGTGACCAGCATTTTAAAATGTGTATAAAATGCTTTATTGTTCAAATCTACCAACAAAGAAAAGCAGAATGAAAACAGTCAAGGAGCCATTCTTGCTTACTTGCATCCATCTTTCGGTGCCACATTTTCTGAGATCAACATTACATCTGCCACCTAGAAAGCCAACCTCAAATGGATGATGTGGATAACTGGCAATTAACCTTTAACTATACAGTCCAATTTGCAGGGCAGCCGATTTGACGTGCTGTATGAAATTCATTGCTTTAATAAGCTCATTTCATTATGCTGTCAACTGGAAAATTTAAGCCCCCTTCCCAAAGTCTATCTTGTTGCTAGGTGGAAATGAGGACCAGAGCAGTTGCTTGTGGACTTGAGTGGGTGTTTTAAAAATTGGATAATTGGCAGAATACAAAACAGGGGTAATGTCATAATGTCCATATGATAAAACAGAGAACTCATGTGTTCATCTAGGTACAACTAATGGATCCTGTTTTGTTTTTTTCAGTTTAATGACAACAATATCATGCTGTTTATATCCTTTCTGACCTGTGGGTCACTGGCTGCTCAGTAGAAGCCTGAACCCGTTTGCTTTTTTTGTCTGTGGCTCCTCTGGCCTTCTGTAATTTGTCAACTATTGCCCAAGGACTGATGTTCCAGTGATGCGTGACCTCACAGACCCGATTACAGGGGTTTTGTTGGCTTTGTTTTTGTCTAAGTCAGTGAGACAAGGAGGGATTCTGTGTCAGGACATGTACATCATCCCCCCTGAAACAGTGAAAAGAAAACAACACAGTTAATGTTGTCAGACTGGCAACTTTGGTTGGTGCTCAGTTCATATAGGAGGCTCAGAACCAATGGTGTGGGTTGATGAAAAAAATCTATAAGATGTATAGTATAGATCAATGGATGTCAAAGATCACATTTCTGAAAAGAAATTCCACCTCCTAGTGCCAGGGTTGTGTAATGTTATATGTAGTTACATTGGGATATGTTATGAATATGTTGAGTATTTGAACAATAATCAAATTGACAACATTTTTGATTGGTTTAATATATGCCAATAAAATAGTACTGTTGTTTAAAAAGAGCATATTTATTTTGAATACTTATATTAAAATATTATTCAAGATCAATTACAAATTATGCCTCTAAAGACAGCCACACTGACATGTCAAAGTATTTACCCCCTTAGAGATTTTGCTGTTTTTATCACACTTTATTACCTATATTACCTTTAGTACCTATACTTTAGTATCACACAAATTATCAAGCAAATTGTAATATCAGACATTGGAAGAAAAAAAAAACTATGAAATTCCTCCCGGCCCTATGTGAAAATTATCCTTTATCATGTATTACCTGTGATTGACCACATATGTTTGGTTTAATTTCACTAGCCACACCCAGGCCTGGTTACTACTTAACCACAATCAAGATATCATTTCATGAGAACCTCTCTGACACCATGAAGTAGGCTCAAAAAGCAATACAATGCACCCCAGCCAATTTGTCATAGATGTCTATCAGTCTGGGAAGGTTTTACAAAACAATTTCTAAGGGTTTCAGACTCCAATAAAGCCACAATGAGGACCACTATCCACAATTGAAGAAAACATGGAACACTGGTGAACGTAAACCCCCAGTCGGTTGTGGCAGATGGCCGCTTACACTGAGCCTGGTTCTGCTGGAGGTTTCTTCTTGTTAAAAGGGAGTTTTTCCTCTCCACTGTCACTACACGCATGCTCAATATGAGGGATTGCTGCACAGTCAATGCCAGTGACTGGCCACTGTCGCTACATTCTCATCCAGGAGGAGTGACTGCTACAAGTCACCGACTCGATGCAATCTGCTGGGTATCCATAAATAGAAAAACTTTTTAACCAATTTGAATAAATAACTGAATCTGACTCCACTGTTCGATGGTCAAGATTGTTTGGAATGTTTGTGCCTGACTTGAAATCTGTATGATTCGATTGAATTGACTCTGTGAAGTGCCTTGAGACGACATGCGTTGTGAGGTGGCGCTGTATAAAACTTAAAACTAAACGTTTTGAACGTTCCCAGGAGTGGCAAGCCTAACAAAATTACTTAAAGAGCATATCAACAACACATCCAGGAGTTCACAAAAGAGCCCAGAACGACATGCAAAGCACTACAGGCTTCACTTGCCTCAGTTAAAGTCAGTGTTGATTCAACAATAAGAAAGAGAATGTGCAAAAAGACATCCATGTGAGAGATCCAATGTGAACTCCCAAACAAAAATAACACAAAGGCCTTTCTCACATTTGCAAATAATACCTTAAAGACATTTGGAAAAAAAATATCTGTTAGCTGATATGAAGAAAGTAGGTGTGTGCAGTGTTGTATCTGACATAAAACTAGCAGCATTTCAAACAAAGAGTGTCATACTGACAGTGAGATATGAGTGGTGTTGTGATGGATGCCCCTTGAACCTAAAAGCTAAGACTATAAGGCCTCATCTGTGGCTCCAAAGCTGTGCAACAGTTTGACCCAAATCTTCATCTCAGTGATTTAACACCAAATGTGGGCGACACATTTGGACAAGCTTACTTGGCATTACTACAGTGCTCAAAAAAATAAAGGGAACACTTAATTCAATTCAGTTCAGTTTATTTATTTAGCGCCAATTCACAACACGTCATCTCAAGACACTTCACAAAAGTCAGGTACATACATTTCAATTAATCCTAATCATTGAACAGTGCAGTCAGATTCAGTTATTTATTCAAATTGGATAAAAAGTTTTTCTATCTAAGGAAACACAGCAGATTGCATCCAGTCAGTGACTTGCAGCATTCCCTCCTCCTGGATGAGCTTGTAGAGACAGTGGACAGTCACTGGCGTTGACTTTGCAGCAATCCCTCATACTGAGCATGCATGCAGCGACAGTGGAGAGGAAAAACTCCCTTTTAACAGGAAGAAACCTCCACCAGAACCAGGCTCAGTGTGAGCAGCCATCTGCCACGACCGACTGGGGGTTTGAGAGAACAGAGCAGAGACACAAAGAGAACAAAGAAGCACTGATCCAGGAGTACTTTCTATGGGAAGGAAAAGTAAATGTTAATGGATGTAGCTCCTTTATTCATTTCACCTAGAAAGAAAGAACAGATAAACTTTGAGCCAGTTTTCAAGGATAGAGTCTAAAAGAGAACACATATAATTAGTTACCGTAAAAGCTCAGTCAATTGCCATGTCTATGGGGAGCAAAAAGGGTTAAACACTGAAAGACAGTGCCAAGTGGATCATCTGTAGAAGGTGAGCATTAAGTTGTTGCCAGCAGAAGCTTGGACGATGCCCCTCTCCAGAAAGGTGTCACAGGTAGACACAGAGTCAGGCCAGTTGTACTATCTAGCAAGAGAAAAGAGAGAGAACATAAAGTTAAAAACTGAAATAACAGCAAATGATGCAAAATTGGAGAGTAGTGTGAGAATGTAACAAAGAGGTTGAAAGTGGTCATTATGTCTTCCAGCAACCTAAGCCTATAGCAGCAGAACTACAGGGATAGTTTCAGTTTATTTATTTACAAAGTGCTTAATTACAGCAATGTCATCTCAAGGCACCCCACAAAGGGTCCGGAATGGCGCGAGGCCGCCGGGGAGGCCAGACCAAACCACCGAGTGCCAGAGCCCGGCCACCCCAGAACGGGCCACGTGTAGGGGCACTAAGTAAAATAATAAACTGATGAAGTTTGTCCATCTAGAGCCCACTGATGGCCATTGTTATACTAGAAACCACAAGGATCGGGATACCTCTCTCTGTCAGACTGATTATAACCATTGGAAAAGAGAAGGGGCCATACAGGTAGCAGAAACTGAGGGTGTGTTTGCACCTCAACCATAACTGAGCTGGTTTAGGCTAAACCTGACTCCCCCTTACTCCATTCAGCAGGGAGGGAGGAAGGCAGAGGTAAAAAATAAGGAAGATGGCCTAAGCCACTCTAACTATAAGCTTTATCAAAAAGGAAAATTTTAAGCCTAACCTTAAAGTAGACAGGGTGTCTGCCTCACGGACTAAAACTGGGAGTTGGTTCCACAGAAGAGGAGCCTGATAACTAAAGGATCTGCCTGCCATTCTACTTCTAGAGGCTCTAGGAACCACCAGTAAACCTGCAGTCTGAGAACCAAGTATGATGTATGATGGAGCTAGATCATTAACGGCTTTATATGTGAGGAGGAGAATTTTAAATTCTATTCTGGATTTAACAGGGAGCCAATGAAGGGAAGATAAAATAGGAGAAATATGATCTGTCTTTTTAATTTTCATCAGAACTCTTGCTGCAGCATTTTGAATCAGCTGAAGGCTTTTAACTGCATTTTGTGGACACCAGCAGGCCACAAATGTGCATGTGTCTGCACAAACGGTTAGAAAACGACTCCATGACATTAGGTACCGAGATGAGATCCTCAGACCCCTTGTGAAACCATATGCTGGTGCAGTTGGCCCTGGGTTCCTCTAATGCAGGACATTGCTAGACCTCATGTGGCTGGAGTGTGTCAGCAGTTCCTGCAAGATGAAGACATTGAAGCTATGGACTGGCCCGCCCGTTCCCCGGACCTGAATCCGATTGAGTACATCTGGGACATCATGTCTCGCTCCATCCACCAACGTCACATTGCACCACACAGACTGTCCAGGAGTTGCCGGATGCTATAGTCCAGGTCTGGGAGGAGATCCCTCAGGAGAACATCTGAGAATGCCCAGGCGTTGTAGGGAGGTCATACAGGCACGTGGAGGCCACACACAATACTGAGCCTCATTTTGACTTGTTTTAAGGACATTACATCAAAGTTGGATCAGCCTGTAGTGTGTTTTTCCACTTTATGTTTGTGTGTGACTCCAAATCCAGGCCTCCATTGGTTCATAAGTTTGATTTCCATTGATGATGTTTGTGTGATTTTGTTGTCAGCACATTCAACTTTGTACAGAACAAAGTATTCAATGAGAATATTTCATTCATTCAGATCTAGGACGTGCTATCTGAGTGTTCGCTTTCTTTTTTTGAGCAGTGTATAACTATGTTTGTCCTATATCTGAAAAATTATTTGCATGTATGCTATGACGTGTAGAAATAGGTACAATCTTGTGGGAATTGTTGACTTTTTTCCACTTATTTGAACAAGCATTTCCTCCATCCTCTTCAAAGTTGTGTCTGTTAGTAACGGAGGTTCAACCAAATAGCTTAACTGAATATTTTGCTTTCATGTTTGATCTTAGAGAACATTGAATCATATTTTGTCAGCTTAATTTAAGGAAGATCTTGGTCATAGAGAGAAGTAAAAAATGTAAAATTTCCATCAAGGCCGAGAAAATTTGATCCCATGAGCAAAACCAGCTGATCCAGAAAACACAAAACACCCACTATAGCATATCCCATATGTAAGGGCATATGCCACAAACAGGGAAAGATGGTACAGATGTGACCTCCGTTAGAGCAAAACTGCAGTTTGCCAGCAGAAAAAGACCCTGGTTGTTGCTGTAAACAAGTATTTGGCAGAACTGAAGACATATTTTCAGCAGAAGATTCTTGTATCAGCCTTGGTTGTTTTCTGCCTCGGGGACTCGGTGGCTTACTGTCTCTGACTTCAGCTGTGAATTCTGCGTCACTGCAGCAATTTCTTTTACAAAATGGGAAGCCATCTGTTTGAAAAATAGAGCCGAACTGATTGCAGTACACTAACAAGTTTGTTAAATATATTAAAAAGAACCGTAAAAGCTGATAATATCACATTTAAATTTGGTTTAGCAGAACATGCTGCACATGCGAAAATATCTCTGACACCTCTTGCACCGCAAGGCATATTTTCTAAGTTGACGGTTGAGGTTCTCTAAAGCAAAAATCACAATGGACACACATGCCAAAACAAAAACAACCAATATGACAGTTTTTCTCCATAGTACCTTCTTTAATCTGTTGTTTTTGCTCAAAAAATTATTCATAATCCATTAAAAGTATATAAATGAGAATGTTTTGCTCTCAAATGTTGATATAATGATTTCTATATAATGCATTTCATTTTCTGCGTCCACTTTATATTTTAATGAGTCTGCAACAGGCATTGCACAGTTTCCTGGAAAGGTACTACTTTGGATTTCTGCAGACCTGTCACTCTTTTTGGTGAAATGTTTGCTTGTGTGGAGACATTTGCATGCACAGATGCTTTCATCCCCAAATATTCTCACAGTTGTGGCAATGGTGAGAGTGGTTAAGAAGAGGTGAGGTGTGTTGATGTCTGTGCCTGGGGAGTAATCGCAGCTATGAAATAGAATGATTAGAGGGAAATTGAGAGCTGTGATTGATAGTGACAGAAACTTAATTACAGCTGAATCACAGAGTTTATCTGGCCTGGTCCAGAAATCTAGGAGTAATACTTTTCATTTCTAGCTTCCTTCGTTTGCTGCTGGTGCTCAGATTGCTTTTATCCGGTAGAACCACATCCAACTGCAAACATCAGAATCTCAGCATGTTTACACAAAACTTATCTCCCTGACACACATGGCTGCACTGCTTCAGAAAAAGAAATCTTACATCACTGAGCACAGTAATACCTTTTCTGTTACCTTCAGCAGGCCCAGTGTGTTCCTCTCTCCTCTCTGTTTGCATCCCTCTGGGTGCGTGTGGGTGCGTGTGTGTGTCTCATGTGTCACCCTTATTTAACGTTCAGCTCTCCCTCTGTCTCTCTTTTCTGCATCTCGCCTCTGATTGAAGTGGCTCCAAATCTATGATTTTTTTTCTCCCCTCAAAACCACTCCTGAACCCCAGTGGGATATGATTTAGATTTTTAACAAGATTTCATTGCGGACTTTTGGAGAATAAATTTCATTTAATGATTAATTTCACACCGGGGGATCTCTTATTCTTTTCAAGGGGAAATTTCCTCACACATTGCATAAACCTCTTTTTTCATCTCTGCCGTTTCTTTGATGCAATAACAACTTGACAAAGACATAAAAAATAATAAATTTTATAAATTTCAAATTTTATATTTTTAACAAATTAGAAAATGCAAATACAGCTGCATCCCAGTAAATTAGAATATCATTAAAGTTAATTAAATTCAAAATTGAAACTCCTATATTTTATTATGTCTACATCTACAATAGGACTCCATTGTGGAGCAGTTGTTAGCACTGTTGCCTTGCAGCAAGAAGGTCCTGGGTTTAAATCCCGGCATGGGGTCTTTCTGCAGAAAGGTTACATGTTCTCTCTGTGAATTTGTGGGTTCTCCGGCTTCCTCCCTTGAGACTACAAACATGGCTGTTAGGTTAATTGGTCACTCCACATTGTCCTTAGGAGTAATTGTGTGTGTGGGTGCATGGTCGATTGTTCTTTGTGTGTATGTGTTGCCCTGTGATGTGCCAATGAAGTGTTCAGGGTGAATTCTGAGTCTCACCCAACGACCACTGGAGATAGACACCAGCCCCCCAAACACCTTGTAAGGATAGCTGGGTATAGATAATGAATGGCTATATCTAATTTGTCTGTAAAAAATCTTTTTTTTTTTTGTCTTATGTAAATTTTCCAATCAATCTGAGTTTCACTTTTTGAACTGAATACATTTTCAAAAGTAGTGTAATTTATTGAGCTGCACCTATGATATTGTGTTGTGTGTGTGCTTCTGCAGACAAAAACAAAGGTAAAAAGAGTTTGGTTTCAGCAATTCCTTTTTTTAACATTCTGTATTTTTGCTTTGTAAGTGATCGGCATCCTAATACTCATCCATCTGTTGGAGAAATTTCCAGGAAGAGAAAACTGGGAACATTCTGGTGCCTGTTCTGTTCAGACCAACATTTATATTTTCTGCCAGTGAGTCAGAGGCTTCTGTTTGGAGGAAATGCCAGATGACTAAACAATTAAGTACAAATCTTCTGCAGGCTGTTAAGGATTTTGCCAGTCAAACAAACTGCCTGGTTTTTACCTAAATCATTTTTGATCGTCCTGAAATGGCTATATTATTCATGTTGGGTTCTGCCAAACTGGTAACAGAAAATGCCTTATTTTACCAAAACTCAGTTGTTTCCTGCCCTTGATAAATAGCCCTTGGAAATAGCTAAACATTTTCTCAGGGAAAATCAAAACATGGCAGTTTGTAAACATGACACCTATCTAAGCACCACTTGTATGACAAATTTTTTAATTAGTTGACAGAAATCCAAAAAAATCTCCACAGCTCCACATTAAACAGGCTCAGTCGAAGCGTTCTAGGATTACCATACAAATTACAGGCTATTACAGGCTCCCTAAAACAACTTCTTACTCAATTTCTCTTCCACATCTTCACACAGTAGCCTTCTCAATCTGCGCTGCACCATCATTGTGTTCTTCCCTCTTAATTCTTTAAATCAGGTCTTAATCTAGTGAAACCCGTGTAGAACTCAATAACACCAATATTCATATCTGTTAGGGTATTAGTGTATGAGCGAGTCTTTCACAAGTGATTAATATTCCGTTCACATAGGACCTCAAAATTCTGTGAGCTATCTCTGTCCAGAAATGTGGGCCTAAAATTGTCCTGGACATCATTTTACACTGTGGTCAGCCATATAGCACATTAATTTAATTATTAAAAGCAACAGTTATTTGATTTTAAATGTAAGAGAAAATGTAAATAAAGGGGAGACATACTCTGTAGCCTTCCTAATACAGGCATTGTGTTAACTCACAAAAAGATGCTTTTTTTAGGGTTTTAATTATCTACCAAAACCAAAACATTAACGTTTTGAATGGATTCCATAACTGTTGTTGGGAAAAAAATGAATCTATTAGACAGTTTTGACCTAACAAATCCCAAAACCCAGAAAATATTAAAATCTTTTGATAAAAATGTCAATGTGAAGATAGACAGCAGTTTTAGTTATAATGAAACAATATGCAGATTTTAACAAATGAAAATAGGTATAATTGCTACTGTCCAAACATCTTGAGTCATTATATGTACTGTTCAGTCCATAATAAGTATTCACACCCTTGGCCGAGGTTTAAAAATATTTTAACTTAACCTAGAAGCTTCTTTCTGATAGGAAAAAGAGCCTGCAATACCACAAAAGGAGTCTCAAATTTGAAAAATATAAATTATTTATCCACCCGTCCATCCATCCATTGTCTATGTCCGCTTATCCTTGAGGGGTTGGTGGTGCCTATCTCTAGCGGTGATTGGGCGAGAGGTGGGGTCCTTGTGGACAGGTTGCCAGTCCACATAGAGACACAGAGAACAAACAACCATGCAAGCATGGTCTTCCATCTTACAGAAACATTCTGTGTTTGGCATAATTTAAAATGTTATAAAACTATAAGGCCAAAATCTTCCAACGCGAGGCAGGCAGTTGCTGTGGCATAGTGTGGTAAGGAATCACAAACACACTTGATTACATTTCCCCTTTTCCACCAAACTACTGGATGCTAGCCTCATACACCAAAAGAACTGTCTTTCAAATTCAAACCAGCTCAATGACATAAGAGACAGAGAAATAGAGAGTTCTCTCATGTTTCACTCATTTTGCATCGGGCGTGATTCTCAAAGGGATTATTTGAAGCCCGATATTAAAAAAGACTCATATCTCCCATTGAACTAATCACTTCTTTAATGCCTGTGCACAAATGAAGCTAATGTAGTCTCTGTAGATGGAAAGATAGGGTTTCATTGAAGCACGTTTAATAAGCTATATATGATTTCTTGATTACAGCAAGCAAAGCAGGGGTTGATAGTGGATGGAGCATGTTCAGTGGCCACTAAAGGTTTTCCTCTTTTTGAGGGAAGTTTATCAGATGGCTCGGTAAAAAGGCCACTGTATGTTTCTGTTTATTTCTAATAAAATGTAGGATTAAATGCAAATTTGCCTGTAAACAATGATGGCTTGTGGATTACACTAACATTTTTCTTGGTTCTCCACTAGTAAACAAACAGAATAACAGACTCTTTAAATGCCCCAGCCATGATTATGCTATTATGAAGATACTTGTTGCATTGGAGTGTTAAAATCGATTCTATGATAGCCGCGAGGACTATTAAAACAATGCTCTTCATTTCGTTTGACTCCCCTGTTAACATGAATCCCTGCATTGTAAGTCATAAAAGAAAAAACTGTGCCTCGAAAATGGATTTTTCTCATGCAGGGATATGTACACGCAGTCTCATTCTTTTCCACCTGCTGTCTATGCTCTTTTATGTGGGTGATGGTTGTGTATCTGGGTCAGGGACAAGCTGTTCTCCTGCCCTTTGCTTGGTTGAAGCACAGTGCACCTCGTCTCTCTTTAGATGTTAGAGCCGGGTCATGTAATTCATTTGCCTCATTTAGTGTAATTGAACTCATTTGCCCTTGTTTAAGGTCTGTTTTATTGTGATCAAGACTTTTCCACTAAAGGATCTATCTAAGACGTGTTTTATTTATTTTATCACTAACATTTATTTGTGATAAAAAGCATATATGTGTTTCTAGCTGAACTTGTATGTGACTGTATAAAAATCTGCTTTCCAGGATTATCAAGAGAGCATATATAAACTCATGTAAACAGAGAGATAAACCCATCTTTAGCTTATAGGCTAAATGAGCTGCACTTAAAACTAAAGAAAGAAGTTCCCACTAATGAACAACTGATATAAGTTGTAATTAGGGCTCATGGAAACCCTTTCATTTAGGGGTTCCAGTCTTCGAGCAGTCATTGCCTGCAAAAGCATTTTTGACACAGAAATACTGGAAGTAAAAATTTTATTTATGGTTATGTAAATTTATCCAATTACTTTTAAACACCTAGAAAAGACAGAGCTAATAATGGAAGATTTTTCTTTTCTTAGCACTTTCTTCTTTTACGGAATAAATAGCAACAATTTAAAGCTGATGATCTGTACTTTAGGGTTATTTTTGTCATATAATTGTAAATTATGAAAAAAAACCTAGCATCATTAAATAAGTAGTAACTTTTGCTTCTACCAGGGGAAATTGTTTCCTCGGTTTTGTTGATAAAATTTTACCAGATTGTTTTATCAGTGGAATGAGAGACATGTTGATGAAGTCATCCAGATTAACAATGGCTTCCTTTTATACGAGGGGAACATGATGTGCTAATGAGAAGTGAGATACTGGAAGAAAAACATTCCCAGAGGAGAGTAGCCAACTGATCTTCAGCTGAATTATTGGAGTGCTACATTGTAGACAGAGCAGAAGAACATAATGTAGGAATACTTCAAAGCAAAAAAAGAAAAAATCAACTAAGAAAGAAATGGCTTGAAATCAGTGTTTCCGCGTGTGCTAATAAAATCTTGTTACCGCTGTACACTCACCATGTACTACCTGTGGAAAAAGAGAGAGCGAGGAAAGGTCAAGGGTGTACATCATTATCCCATCATCTGAGAATGCATTCCAGGCATCAATGAGTTTTAACACAAAAGCAGCTGACCTGCAATAAAGAAATACATGATCCTGGCTTTCAGGCTGTTGCACAGAGATGGTTTTCTATATTTCTTTAGTTTGAACACATAACATCAAAGCGACAACAAAGTTAGGCAAAGACATGTTTAAGGTATAATCCTTTCTGTGGCCTTGGGTCTGCTTTACGTTTTGGTATGTCTTTCACAAGCAATAGCAGAATGGAGCCACGGACGGACTGAGGGACGGATGGATAGGTGGATTAAAAAATTAATATTTTTGTCTTAACAAGCTGAAAACTTGGTCCTCCACAACACAAACTAATCAAGAAAAGCTTAGCTGATTCAGCACTGAAAGCCTGATGTGCCGCATGTGATTTAAACTTTAAATTAAAGTGTTATGATCCTTCGATCCTAATTTGCTAGTCTTTGTAAGGCACTGGAAAAATTACTATACACCTTAACCCAAAAGATGGATTTCACAGGGGTGACAAAACAGAAACAGCATGCTTCATGTTAGAAAACAAAGACTGGTGATATTCACAGATCTGAGCTTGCTAATGTGCCATGCCAAGATTATCAGTGGAAATAAGTTTATATTTAAGATTTGTTTTATGTCTCCCACACCCAATCTGTTATGGAGACTTTTTTTCACAGCCTGATAGCTTTCACTTTAAGCAGGCAGCTATCAGTTTGATTCCACTTGTAAATTTAGACAATCTTATTCAGCCATTAAATAGTAAAAAATCTTAATAAGAAACAATGTTTCTTACTGTTACTTCATTTCTCTTTTATTCACACAGCCTCTACTTTTAAATTTAATGTGGAGCCAGTACAATGCTGCTGTGTCCATGCATAGATTTAGGCTTCTGTAGTTTTGTTCACTGTGTCATTAGTTGGCCAACTGCTGTGTCATTATAGAGTGAAGGCATGGGTGGAAAAAGCAGGAGAACAAGGCTCAGCAATCTCTCTGCCTTTCTACGATCCTCCTCCGCATGTCTCCTTCGGTCCATCTATCCGTTTAGCTGCATCTGCTTATTTTTGTCCATTTTTCCAGTCTCCCATCTTTACAGTTGTGCATGCTAAGACAGATTTACTCCCCATTATAAAATAATGTGCAGTCATCTTGCTTCCTGCAGTTCAAACAACACACTTTCTTTGTTAAAACTAAGCTAAAGGTAAAGCTAGATATTTTATTAGATTCGCTAAATGTACATTTTGAAGAGTTTGCTGAGACAAGAAAACTTTTGAAACTGTTATTACTTGGTCCATTGATGTATGTAATTCTCAAAGAACGTTTTCTTAAAGAATCCTGTCATTATTAGCTTTTCTGTGCTTTTGGGTTATCTGTAGGTGGACAGTGAAGGGGTAGTAGTCAGAAACCCCACTGTAATGTGCTTTTTAGAAAATCTTACCAGTTTTTATTATGTTCTTTCCTTAATTAAAAACCCCACTTAGCAACGTGGCAACTTACTGTGCTTAATAGTGCTTTGCAACAGTTTTCAGACCCCTTGAACATTTTCACACGATAATCTAAGAAGCAGCAGAGAGGCTCATGGTAACTCTGGAGGACCCTCAGAGATCCACAGCTTAGGTGGGAGAATCTCTCAACAGGATAACTAGTCAGGCATTCCACAAAAATGAAGCCATTCCAAAGTGATACATGGTGGTGGCAACATCAAGCTGTGGGGATGATGGTCAGAGTTGATGGGAAAATGGATTGAGCTAAACAGTTATTATAGAAAAAAAAAACTGTTAGAGGATGCAAAACACTTGAGACTGGGACGGCGGTTCGTCTTTCACAGGGCAACGAACCTAAACATACAACCAGAGCTACAAGGAATGGTTTAGATCAAAACATATTCATATGTTAGAATGGCCTAGTCAAAGTCCTGATCTAAATCCAACGTAGAAACTGTGGCAAGAATTTAAAACTGCTGTTACATATGCTTTCCATCCAATCTGACTGAGCTTGAGCCCTTTTGTAAAGAATAATGGGCAAGAAATGGGAGACTAGTTGTGCAAAGCAGGCAGAGGAATAATGTGATTTTTCAGGAAAGGTAGCCCTACAAAGGGCCACAAATATAAAAAGTTTAAAAGCTATAATTTTTCTTACATTTCACAAATTATGCCTTACTTCGTTAGTCCAGGACATAAAATCCTAATAAATACATTGAAGGTTGTAGCTACCATAAAAAAAATGAAAAGTTCAAGAGCCATAACTTCTGCAAAGCATTGTATGTTGTTTTTACTTTTAGTCCTCAGCTTCCAATTAAAAACACACAACAAAACGACCTCCAAAATTTCTTAAAGTTTGAGCATGCTTTGAGAAAGGAAAAAAAATCTATTTATATGTGTGTGTACATCTGAATTTACTCACAGAAGTCACCTAAAATGCCCCGGGGAAAAATAAAAACGGTAAAAAAAAAACTGGAGATATTAAACATCATAAATAAAACAGTGTCACCATGAGATGAACAAATGCTGTTTCTGATGGATGCTGCTGTTAAAAAACACATTACCTTGGAAGAAAGAAATCATAAAAGCATATGCAGTTTTTTTATGAGAACACTAAACAAGAATCCGATGCTTTTCAGAAGAAATGTAGCACAGTAACAAAGTGCAGCTGTGGGAGGATACCGTATTATATTGGAAGTACATACATACCAATATAATACAAGTAGAAGTTGATTGCTTGAAAGGCTGCATTTTTAAGAGTCTTTAGTAATTTGAAATGTACCACAAAGAAAACTAAATTGGATTATCCAAAGGGGATTGGAAGGTGTGCAAACAGTTACAATGCTAAAATGGGTTGTAGTCCAGAGTGGTGCGGAATGTCAAAACTTTGTCACAGTAACCTATTTTATGTCTGCAGTCTGTTCTGAAATGAATTAAACTCCATTTATGGAACTATGCAGATTTGCAAAAGGGCTCAAGCTCTTTTTTTTTTTTTTATTCTAGTCATGTGTGCAAAAGTATTGCTGTCACCAATCTGCTCGGAGAGAAGGGGGACTTCGGCAAGATGCAGTGGGGCCATCAACTCTGATGGCTGAACACAATTCATGGGAACATGTTTGCTCACATCTGCTCCTGTGAGACAGAGGGAGATGAACAAAAAAATACGTTCCCATAGAAACAAAGGAAAGTTACCTCTCTCCCAAATCTTCCCTGAGAAGTATGCTGGTTTGCATTTGTTCAGCGTGTCTTGGACCATGTGGACCGGTGATAAAGCGTCTCTCTGGAACACTGAGAGGACCCCCCACCGACACTGCTGCCTCTTCCTGCATTCAGGAGAACAGACGCCAGTTGTTCTGTTTCTCTTTAATCTGCCTATGTTGTACAAGGAGACCACCAGCGTGTCGGGCTAGACTTATTTTTACATTCAACCTGAGTCATCCACTGTTCTTTTCACTGAATCAAAGCAGAGCTGCGGAGAATTTCCCCCCTGAGGTGGTCAGACAGGAAATGCAGTCACATACTGCCTGTCTGATAATCTGTTTCTTTGCTATTTCCACCACAAGAGAATCCACAGCAGCTGGGCATATAATTGGTCTGATATTACAAATACCCAGGTAGCAGGTGTGGGCTTTTGGGCATCTACATGCATATGTGTGCGTGAGTGTGTCCCTCCTAACAGGAGGGTGCCGGACAGGGGAGGCAGAAAGAGCAGTAATTATGGCCTCCCATGTTCAGCAGAAACATCAGAGGGAAGTAATTTGTTGCTCTATATTTAATCAGTGGAGATAACGAGACCGAGTGCGGCTGTCTGGGCCGATGGGCAGGCGGACGAGCAGGAACGCCATTTCCTCCCAAACCCATTAGTCTTTAATGTAGCCAGCCGCACTGTCATTGTTTCATACCTTTCTGTTTAAATAATCATTATCTTGTTTTCCATCTCCAATTTGCTCAAGTGTACGCTTTCTTTTCCTCACCTTTGTTCTTTTACTGTTTACCTACCAGCCCTGCCTTCTCTCCGCTCCTGTTTTTTGACACAATAAAAGAAGTGTTTTCTCCCCTCAGCAACCCAAAGCACCTCCTTGTTTACTCTTTTGCTCATTACCCTCGCCTCTCTTATTGACTGCCCGTCTTTCCATCCCGCTCTTAGGGTGCAGGTGGAGTTCTATGTGAACGAGAACACTTTCAAGGAGCGCCTTAAGCTCTTCTTCATCAAAAACCAAAGATCCAGTAAGTCCTCAAGTTTTGGAGCTCCCCTTCAGCTGTCTGGAAACTAGATGTGAATTTTTCTGTTTGCTGTCTTTGTTTCCACTCAATTCGCTCCCTCCTTTGGCTGAAAAAAAGTTTCATTCTAGTGTACCAAGCTATGCAAATCTTGCTCTACATTTCATCATCTGTTTCCTCAACTTTCTTCTCTTTGAAATTGTGTCATCTGTCTGTGTAGTTGTTAAAATGAAATATGTTTCATTCAGATTTTTTAACGTTTTCCTGTTCGCCATTTACAGAGCAGTCCACACTTATTGGCACCCCTAGTAAAAGTTAAAAGCTTTAAAATAGATTCATCTTTTATTGCAGCTACATATCTTCACACTAAGAAAAATCCAACTTTTAATTTGAACATATATCATGTATGTCCTACTTTGTACTACCCCCTTTTACTGATACGACAGCACAGTCTCCTGCAATAACATTTTAACACCAAATTTCCTTTAGATTCTGGTGTCTCAAAGAGTTAAAGATGCCATGGACTCTAACAAGGTTCCCGAGGCTCTTGGAGGAGAAATTGACACCCAGCATCACAGATCCTCCACCATACTTAACAGTGGGCAGATGCGCATTTACACATACAGGGGTTGGACAATGAATCTGAAACACCTGTCATTTTAGTGTGGGAGGTTTCATGGCTAAATTGGACCAGCCTGGTAGCCAGTCTTCATTGATTGCACATTGCACCAGTAAGAGCAGAGTGTGAAGGTTCAATTAGCAGGGTAAGAGCACAGTTTTGCTCAAAATATTGAAATGCACACAACATTATGGGTGACATACCAGAGTTCAAAAGAGGACAAATTGATGGAGCGCGTCTTGCTGGTGCATCTGTGACCAAGACAGCAAGTCTTTGTGATGTATCAAGAGCCACGGTATCCAGGGTAATGTCAGCATACCACCAAGAAGGACGAACCACATCCAACAGGATTAACTGTGGACGCAAGAGGAAGCTGTCTGAAAGGGATGTTCGGGTGCTAACCCAGATTGTATCCAAAAAACATAAAACCACGGCTGCCCAAATCACGGCAGAATTAAAAATGCACCTCAACTCTCCTGTTTCCACCAGAACTGTCCGTCAGGAGCTCCACAGGGTCAATATACACGGCCGGGCTGCTATAGCCAAACCTTTGGTCACTCATGCCAATGCCAAACGTCAGTTTCAATGGTGCAAGGAGCGCAAATCTTGGGTTGTGGACAATGTGAAACATGTATTGTTCTCTGATGAGTCCACCTTTACTGTTTTCCCCACATCCGGGAGAGTTACGGTGTGGAGAAGCCCCAAAGAAGCGTACCACCCAGACTGTTGCATACCCAGAGTGAAGCATGGGGGTGGATCAGGGATGGTTTGGGATGCCATATCATGGTATTCCTTTGGCCCAATACTTGTGCTAGATGGGCCGTCACTGCCAAGGACTACCGAACCATTCTTGAGGACCATGTGTATCCAATGGTTCAAACATTGTATCCTGAAGGCGGTGCCATGTATCAGGATGACAATGCACCAATACACACAGCAAGACTGGTGAAAGATTGGTTTGATGAACATGAAAGTGAAGTTGAACATCTCCCATGGCCTGCACAGTCCCCAGATCTAAATATTATTGAGCCACTTTGGGGTGTTTTGGAGGAGCGAATAAGGAAACGTTTTCCTCCACCAGTATCACGTAGTGACCTGGCCACTATCCTGCAAGAATAATGACTTAAAATCCCTCTGACCACTGTGCAGGACTTGTATATGTCATTCCCAAGACGAATTGACGTTGTATTGGCTGCAAAAGGAGGCCCTACACCATACTAATAAATTATTGTGGTCTAAAACCAGGTATTTCAGTTTCATTGTCCAACCCCTGTATATTTCCTTTGGTTTACACACAACTCACCTGGTGTGTTATTTGCCATAAACATGCAATCGCATTTGCATCAACCAACCCACAATTTCAGTCCCAGTAGTGATAGTAGGAGAGAAAAGGCTTCTCCCTGGCATGCCTTTCATGTTAGGGGCACTTGGTAACCCCAAGATTCGACCTCTGTTACCATCCTCCTCACTGTGCATTAAGGCAAGATGAAGCTGGATCCTTGTCCAACTTTATTTGGCACGCCTCCAGTGATGTTTAACTTTTTAATCATGTATTTGACTGTAGATGTGGGCAACTTTAGACAAGCAGATATATTCTTGTGGCCCATTCCCTGATTTATTTATAACACACCTCCGACTTACATGAATAGTATGTACACTTGACTTTCACATTTTAAAGAGTGGCTAAGAGAAACGGGCCTCATTGTCATGTCATATATTAGTTCAAGTTCTTCGACACAGAAAAAGTAAAAGTAAAACATGAAATAGAAAAACTCTCGTTGCATTGTATTTCACAAGCAGCGCCTGTAATTTGAGATTTTATTAAAAACAAGTAATTACTAATTAGTATTTTAATTAATAAACAGATTTACATATCAAAAGGTTTGATTCTTCTACAAGTTATTTTAAGGGTTTTGACACATCTTTACCAGGAGTGCCAATATGAACAGACATTGTGTAAACAATAGCTAAGTCAGATTTTTTTTCTGTTTAAATTAATAAGCTTGTTTAATTTCAATTTGCATTGCAGGTCTGCGAGTGCGAATGTTTAATTTTTCTCTAAAAGTGCTGAGCTGCCTCCTCTACATTGTCAGAGTCCTGCTAGACAACCCACAAGAGGACAGACAGGACTGGTGAGAGAAACGGCAATAACACGGGTATTAATTGGTGAAACTCTGTGACTCTAAGGACCTGATAAGAGTCACAAGAGCACCAGGTCAATAAATGAGATGACAGTGTGTGTGAAGCATCCTGCTGAAAGGACTCCATGTGAGATTTTCACAGGAGAAAAATGGGATGTAGAGGAATATCTGCTTAAAATTTTTGGGTGGTCTAGTTTTAGTGAATGTGGCAGAAAAACAGATTTTTATTGGTTGTTTTGCCCCTTGCAGCGGCAGCGGAGTTAACTGCACCAAACATAACACATCATCCCGTCCCTGGAGTGAGTTTGACTGGTAAGCATACAAACTGCGGCTCTAATAAGGAGTGATGGCCTCTGCCTGTAGACAATGAGAATGAAACCACACATCCAGGAGGACCAACATCTACGGCCCCCAGCTCCCCGGACGGAAATGCTGTATAACACAATCAATGAAGCTTCACTTAACTGGTGCAATCTGCAGTATTGATATTAAGCAGCACAGGACTTCATTCATTTATCACAATCCAGCTGTATTGAATACCTGTCAACATAATATGTATGTAGTGCCTGTGCTGCCTAATCAACAGCGATCTAGTGGAGATAAAGTATGTAATATAGTGGAACAGAGACAGAGGAGTACCAGATAGCATGCATGGACCCGGGGCTGTGTCATGTCTCCTGTTCAGTGGACCTGTTGGTCTAATTGATGGCTAATGACACTGACTAGGCTCTGGCTCCAAATGAATAAGGAGCGTGACACAGTGAGTTCAGTCTGCCTCCTTTTGCAGGCAGCAGAGTCATGGCATCACATTCATGGCAAGCAGCCACAATAAGCTCCAGAGTGCCTTAGAGGAAAAAGATTCACTCTTTCTGTCACAATAAGAATGCAAATTTGCTCTGCAAAAATTACTTTGCTCCTACAATATGAGCCCTCTGATTTTCAGCTGTAAACACCATGATTAACACAACAACTTGAGTTGTGTTTGTAGACACGGTTGCAGTGTTTGGGAGGAGAAAGTTGCCTGTATCTTGCATTTTAGTGCAATCTATGGAAATATTGCCTTTCCTTGACTTATCTCCACCCACTAATCACTTTTTCACCTTTATCCTCTCTGTAGGAAACTCATCATCTGGGTTGACAGACCTCTACCTCTGTGGGCACTACAGGTCAGATATACACTGAATACGCACGTCTTGTTAAACCTTTTTTAACCTACGGTAATTTACGCATACTTGCATATGTGATATAAGTTAGTAAGCCAGAATAATAAAAACCACCTGTCAGCTGTTTGTGGGTTGAATGTACCATTCAGAGATTTTGTTTCCGATTTCCGATCACTATATTTGTAAAGCTGCCGATAGAGGGATATAACATCACTTCCTTCTCCCACAAATGGCCACGCCCTCTTTGTAGGGCATGTATGCTAAAGTTTGAACGAATGTCAATGCAACTCCTGGGTGGTTTGGGTGCAAGTTAGATTACCATGCCAGACAATGCAACCATTAATGCAACTCCTGGGTGGTTTGGTGCAAGTTAGATTACCATGCCAGACAAGGCAAACCATTACCTGACAAAACTGCTAGTCACTGATGGCTAAAGGTGTATCAAAAAACACTTCAAAGTAAAGCCTGACTCCACTGAAAAAAGGTAAAGAACCCCATCAATTTTCTTATGGTATTTACAAACACTTCACTGAAATTCCAGGCGATTAAATAATATCCAGTAACCTCAGTGCGTTTTAGAAAATAAATATATATATTTTTTAAATAATGAGCCCAGTTCATAAATTATAACATATAACTGTACTCTTTCCATAAATTCAAGAACGGCTGAAAAATAGGCTACACAGAAATGTGATTTTCAGTGCCTTTAGCATCTTATAGGAGCCATTAGCTTGATTAACATGGTTAGCATTACTGACTAGCATCAGTCTCTATGTGTATTTACTGCAGAGCTAGTTTTCCCTGTCTTAACTGTCAGATTTCCAAAGGATTGCCAACCTGTTCTAATCCATTATGATATGAGACAGATGGAATTGGACTTCTCAAAAGAATTAAATAAAGCACATTTGCTGTAATTTGTTGAGTTTCCTTTCATATGCTGAAGTACCTCCTCTGAAAATAGTTTCCTTTCCACAAGCATCTTACATCTTTTTGTGCTTCCTCTGAATTCATTTTCAAACACCTCAGTGATGCTGAAAGAAGCTAACTGCGTATTTTCCCCCAGTAACAGTAACTGTTAGTGCTTAGGTATTAAGCCATCACTGATAGGAAAAAAACAATCGATGCTGATTCCAGTTGCCAGATGATTTCTCAGTGCATCTCTGGTTCTTGCACATCATTGCCAAACGTGCTCATCTTAACTGTTTAAGTGGATGATTGAGTCAGGGCACAGTGCAACCTACAGGTAAACATGATCAATGTCATGTTCTTCATCTATCAGGTGTTTTCATTATGTGGCTGGCTGGTATATATCTACATGCTAACATTTGTTTTGCATTGATTTGCACATGAATTTATGTCATGCTGTCTCAGGGATTTGACACACCAAGCTGAAATTACTGTAGGTAAAACGTGTTTACACTTGCAGAGCGAATACACATATATACATATAAATATAAAAAAGGATCAGACACAAGAATGTCTGTTGATTCATTCAAACCTATTCCCTCTGAAGCAAAACCATCAGCCCTCCTACTGATTCCTCCTACGCTCTTCATCTCTGCACCTCCTAATTTCTCCTTGCTCTCTCTTTCTCTCTCTCTGACTGTCTTGTTCCCCCTCTCTTTCCATCTGCTCTTCCTCTGTGTCTGTACAATTGTCTCTTACTTGCCATCTCTCGCTCTTGTTTTACAGGTGCTTGTGGCTTTCATCAGCTTTTCAGAAACTATGTTGCTCGTGTATCTCAGCTACAAGGTGAGCCACTCATGGCCCTCGATGGCCACTCTGAAAGCCTTTTGTGATGTCTATGGCTATGATGTCCACAGGCAGTGTAGGAAAGGCTGGGGGTTTGGATTGATTTGATATGCTTGAACGTGTTGTTTGGACGTTTTGTTTCTCTTTTTTTTGTCCTCATATTTGCCCCTCTAGTTTGATTGGCCTTAAAGTTTACTCACGTTGTTCTGTTATATATCAGAACAGCTTTAGGGGAACGTCCCTGTGTCGACGCAGTTGGGAGGGGGGGAGAATCCATCCATGGGTTGCCCTGCTTTTGATGTACTTGACACTGTAAGCCTATGAAGGGAGCACTCCACAGATTCCTCTGGAGGAAGGAGGCCTTAGCCTTTAAAGCTGACTGATTCCTGTGGACTCAGCCTGTGACTGTCCACCTACACTAGTCAGATTCAGGTCAGCATGAAGGCAGCAGACACATAAAAACAGCAACGGCTGACATATTAATTGAACAGCGAGGCTTGGAGCAAACTGAGTAATGCTACTTCGCCTCTCAAACCTACACAAGGGAGCTGTATAACCTGTATACTTCCTGGTGTATTCTATAGTGCAGAGGCTTACCCTCCAAGCAATATAATTTAACTCCTAAAGTCACAGTGACAATGACGTTTCCTGACCCTTATTATTTGGTTTCTGTTTCCAGGGTAACGTTTGGGAACAAGTCCTACGTGTCCCATTCATTTTGGAGATGATCAGCACTGTTCCCTTCATGATCACTGTGAGTAGAAAATGTAAGCTTTACTGAGCACCAATAAAACAGGAAACTCTTAAGGCAAGCCATTCGTTTTGACCCCTACAAGCTGATACAGTAATACACTGAGGATGCCACAACGGGCTCTTGCTCCCATAACCTTTTCTCTCACTAGAGAGCTCAGGACTGTGCAACATAATAAAAAAGGTGATGTGACAGAAACTCCAGTGCTCTTTTTTTCTCCTGACAGGTGATTTTGCCCTCCTTGAGAAATATTTTCATCCCTGTATTTCTCAATTGCTGGCTGGCCAAACATGCTTTGGAGAACATGATTGTAAGTGAAGGATTAAAGGGCTGCTCAGAAGTTGCATCAATTTGTGAAGTGACCATATAACACCAAACCTCAATTAATTTTAAATACAAGAATTTGTTGCAAAGGTTTGCACTTATCGTGACCTTTTTCTAACCCAGACATGGTCAAAATGTGACATACAATTATATGCTTACAAATCTATGTTAGCAAGTTGCACCCAGAGGCCATCAAGAAGCCTCTGGCATATATTGTTGTGAAGAGTGTTACATATTTCTTTCATTTTTCTTTCAGTTATACCTAAATGATTCAGATCATCAAACAAATTTGAATATCAGACAAAGATAACCTAAATAAATACAAAACGCATTTTTAAATGATGATTTCATTTATTAAGACTGAAGAGCCATCCAAATCAGCCTGGCCCTATGTGAAACTAAAATCACTGTCCCTGTTTAATCACAAATTAAAGGGGATAAACCACATTGCTTTGGTCTAATTTTACTAGCCACACCCAGATCTGCTTATTGCTAGACCTGTAGAATCAAGAAATGACAAAAGAACCTGTATAGCAACATGAGGTAGGCTAAAAGCTCTCAAAAAGCAGCACATCCTGCTCCGGTCTTAAGAAATTAAAAAAACTAATTAAATAATGTCACTGAAATTAATCAGTCTGGAAAGGGCTACAAAGCCATTACTAAGGCTTTAAGACTCCAGTTAATGACAATAAGATGCATTATGTTCAAATGGAGAAAACTTGAAAGAGTGTTGAACATTCCTAGTGTCTGGTCTACCAAAGATACTCCAAGAGCACATTGAGGAGTCATCCAGCAGGTCATGAAAGAAGCCACAACAAAATCTGGAATGCACAACAATACTGTGGGGATCACTTGTCTTGATTAATTTAATACAGACGTGGCTGAGCAAAAATGATATCAGTTGGAGAGCGCCAAGGCAAAAACAGCTGCTGATCAAAAACACAAATGACCATCTCAGATTGCCAAAAAAAAAAAAATCTGTTTACTGATGAAACAAAGGTAGAAGTTTTCGGAACCTGTGCGTCCACATCATTCAGACAGTCAACCGTGGTTGTGCTAATGTGATGGTTTTGTTTGTTTGTTATTTTATTTGGTTTTTTTAAACAAGGTCGAAGTACAGGAGCAATAATCTGCTTTAAATTTGCTTTATACCAGATTATAGCTCTCAGAACTAATTTCTGTCATTTCATGGTAGATTAGGGACCTAAATGGAAAGTGTAATGGAGAAATGAAGATATTTAATAAATAAAGAAAACTTACAGGGAGACCTGGAAGTGGAACACAGGCAGGAAAACAGACATGGAGGCAGGTAGTTAACAGGAGGAACCAGTGGAGAACAATGAAAACCACAGAGTATAAATACTGTTGTAGGGTGGAGAATGGGCAAATGAACAATGGGAGCTAATCAGGGCAATGCAGGAGCAGCTGGTGAGAGAGAAAATGCAGGCAACTGTAGAAGGGAGGCTAATTAACACAGATGAGCAAAGAATCTAGACAGAACTCAAATGTACAAGACTCTAAGAATAAGTAAACAAAGGGATAAGCTATAGAACATAAATATCTACACACAAGACTTAAGTCATAAACATGGTCTAATATGATTGAACTAAAAATAACAGCAAATGAAGAGCATAAACAAGAAAGAACAGCAAACCAACAAGATACTTAAACTCAAAACCTAACACAGGATCACAATAATTTCCATCCTTAGTCCCTGACACACAAAAAACTTACATTACTCAAAAGCAGTAAAGAAAACAAAAAATAGAATAGAATAGAATAGAATAGAATCACTGATTGTGCAGCAAGAATGATTAAGATAGCAATTACTTTTTCATACAGGTCCGGGTAGGTTTGAATAACATTTTGCCATAATAAATGAAATAATTTGGAACTACTTTTTTTGTATTTAATTAGGTTATCTTTATATTAAAATTTGAAACATCTAAGTGTGACTAAATAGCTACATCAAAAGAAATCTGTGAAGAGGCAAATACTTTTTCACCATATATGTTTTTCACTCTGAATATTTAAACCCTCTTCTTGGAGGAATTGGTAGAGTTCATTTTAATTGGTTTGTTTCCCTGGCTCTGACCCACGTTTTGAGCAAAGTCCTGCAATTTTCGAAAGAGTTGAGATCAGGGCTTTCCAGAAATTTTAATTTAACAATGTTGAGGTTGAGATTGTTCAAAAAGCCATTATAGAAGGTTGATGTTAGGCTGCTTTTCCATTCTAATGTGTGTTTGGGATCGTTGTCTGGTTGGTATCCAGTCCTATCCAACTTTCAACCTTGTAACCCAAACTGCCATCTTCAGGTGACAGGAAATTAGTTTAGACCATCAAGGCTCAACTCTGAATGAATTAAAACCTGAAATCTGCAGCTGTCTAAAATGAGAAGTCAACTGGGAAAGCTTAGAAAATATCTGTGGTAAAATATGACATAGACTGGGCTACTTGGCCTTAGTGACTAGAAGTTTATTTGGAGCAATCAAGTTCCTGACAAGCATGGTGGTGCCAGCATTATATTGTGGAGCTGTTTTGCTGCCAGTGGTATTGGTTCATTGCAAAAAAAGTGAAGGTAACACTGAAGGACCACTTCCTCCAAATGCTCTAACTTTACCCAAAACCAACAGCTAGATGGCTCAAATCCGGACAACTGGGTGTTCCTGCAGGATAAACAACACATTATCAAACACACATTAGAACTGGTTTCGGGAATGGATAAAGCAAGTAACACCCTGACAATTACAGCACAGATAATGTGTGGACTACATTTAAAAGCTGGGTCCCTGCCAGGTAATAAGTAACTTGAACAAACTCTACAAATTGTGCCAAGAAGAGTCCCCAAATATCCAGCCAGAATTATGGTGGAAGCTTGTTGACAGGTTCAAAAACCACGTGGCTGGAGTTTAGTTTGGTGAGAGACATCTAACCTGATATTAATGGGGATATTAATATGTATTTGAGTTTGTATGTACAAGTTTAACCCTTGTTTCAATTAGAGAAAGTCGAAAATATGTTCAAAATTCCAATTTATTGAAGATGATGTATATTGCATCACATATTAGAGAATAGAATACTTTTTATTGTCATTGTAATTTCTATACCAATGAGACTGAAGTGCATCTTCTGTTAAAAAGGCTATTTTCAGTCAACCGAGAATCTCTTTGTAATAAAAAAAAAGGGGCATTGATACATTGCTCAATTATAAGAACAGAGAACAGTCATTTATAATACTTATTCGGTGGAGCAACTGCCTTTGGGAAAAAACTGTATTTAAACCTGATTGTTCCTGTTTTTATTGTCCATCATTGTCATTTCAAACCTTCATAAAAAAACAGTTTAAATTTATTGCTCAAAGCCCAGATTCAATATGATATTCATACCCATGATGAGTGAATGTAAACTTCTGCCCATTGATAGGTTTTCCATCTCTGTCATCTCACGGTTACTTTTTGTTGGCAAGCATTTCTTTCCTTCTTCTCTTAATAAATACTGCATCCCTTCTCTTTGTTGATAACCATCTAACTTGAGTTGCTTCCTTGCTGCTATAAATAGTCTAGTAATTGTAATTTGTCATCTCATTTTAATATTTCATATATTTTTCCACCTACACTCCATCAATTTTTGCTGCCAGACTTTTAATCTTGAAGTAACTATTCTTCTCTCTGTCTTTCGGCAGAATGATCTCCACAGGGCAATCCAGCGGACACACTCAGCCATGTTCAACCAGGTTGTGATACTTATCAGCACACTTGTCTGTCTCATGTTCACATGGTAAGTACTGCAACTAAACAAGGAGGGAGAGGCAGCAGGTAAAGAAAAGCAAAGTATTAAATGGAGATGGAATAAGACGTCAGCTGTGTAGGAGAGAAATTGGATGAGATGAGCCAGCAATAGAGTGAAAAAGAGGAAGGCATGTAGAGGGATTGAAAATTGCAGCTACTGGAGCTGAAAGAGAATGGCAGAAAGAAGAAAGGTAATTGGTTACTGTTGGAGTGAGATGGTGCTTTTAAATGACAGCAGGTGATTGCTTCAGCAAAGTGGAGGATGTGTCAGCTTCCATCACACGTGGGGCAAAATGCAGGAGTAAATCAAGGAGATCCTATGCACACAGCTTGAGTTAAGCTCTCTGACCACTTCAAGTTTGACATTTTCCTGTTGACTCACACATCAGCTGAAGATTATGATAACAGCCACAGAATATCTTTATGTGGGGATTTCCAACAAAGCTGTTCAGACATGCAGCCACCCCCGTCTTTGCACATAAAAAGTCACAGATATTTGCACAGGTGTGAAAAACATTTACGAATGAATAATGGCTCCCATGAGCGCCTATGTCTCTCACATTATGTGAAGTGTCTTTGATGCTCACTTTGCTTCTCTTTCTGTCTCCATCTTTTCCATCCTCCAAACCTCCCTCAGCATCTGCGGCATCCAGCACCTGGAGCGAGCTGGAAACAACTTGACCCTGTTCGACTCGCTCTACTTCTGCGTGGTAACTTTCTCCACCGTGGGTTTTGGAGATGTCACGCCACAGATATGGCCTTCACAGCTTTTGGTGGTCATCATGATCTTTGTGGCACTCATCGTGCTTCCCATCCAGGTCACAAAACAGTAACCATATTTACAGTACTTTGCTAATACATTTAAACAATTTTTGTCACATTACAACCACAATATGTTTTATTGGAATTTTATACAAGATAAGCATCCAAAAGGCCCATGATATCTCTTGAGGGGCTGCAGAGATCCACAGCTCAGGGAGAATCTGTCAAAAGGACAACTGTTAGTTGTGCACTCTACAAATCTAGGCTTTATGGAAAAGTGTTAAGATGAAAGCCATTCATGATGGAAAGCCATAAAAAGTCTCATTTGAATTTGTCACAAGCCACATAGAGGACAGCAAATATGTGTAAAAACGTTCTTTGGACAGATAAAACACAAATTTTACTTTTTGGTCAACATACAAAAGGCTGTGTGTGGCAAGAAACACTTTACATCACCCTAAACACACCATCCTCAATGTGAAACATGGTGGTGGCAGTGTCATGCTTTGGGGATGCTTTTCTTTAGAAGAGGCATGTAAGCTAGTTACTGGGAAGATAGACTGAACTAAATACAGCACAATTCAAGAAGAAAACCTGTTAAAGGATGCAAAATAGTGAAGATAGGTGCACAAAGGACCTGTTTACGAATGGCCTACTCAAAGTCCATACAAAACTCCAAGTGAGAATTTTGAGCTATTTTGAAAATAAACTATTTCTTCTTGGTCTATTATATCAAATCCTAATGAAAACATGAAGTGTGTGGATGTAATTTCACAAACTATGTAAAAGTTTAAGGGGAAAGGAATATCTTTTTAATGCACCTTCGAAAGATTATTAGTTTTCTTTTAATATGCCCAAGAACATTAAAGTTCCTCCCCTTTTCTCTCCTCAACGTTGTCTCTCCCCCTTCACACCATAATTGGATGACTCACAGCATCCTACGTAGATTTACGACACTATTTTTATTCAGAGAGCAACAACAGTCTTCCACACTCACTCAATTTTCTAAATCTCTTCCCTGTCTCTGAGCTGCTCCATAAAAGGAAAATTTATGGTGAAGACTTAGGAAAGCTGTTTACATACGTACAGGGACCAATGAAACACCTCAACAAATGCAATGGTTTCACTGTTTCCCAGCGGTCGTTCTTCAGATTTGCAGAAACCCAGAGGTGGCTACCGTACTTGTGTTTCCCCCAGAACATGTAAGGGTGCTAATGGGATTCATTTCCTTTGTTCAGGTGTTTTCATTTGTGTTACCTGCAGTTAGACCAGGAGCAGCAACGGATGAAGAGTGGCAATGAAACACTGAACTGTTTTCTTTCTCTATTTTTCTTTCTTCTTAAATTTGTGATTATCCTAAAAAATTTTAACAGCTAATAGGCACAATATGCATTTAACTCACTACACCTCATCAGCAATTAGCTTTAAATACCCACAAGGATACGTAATGCATTTTCCTTATTGAAATAAGCACACGTTTACAAGTCATTTTTAGATTTTAATTTTAAATATACAACAGCATATTATTAAAATCATCATTGCCACTGAATCCATTTAAAGACCTTTTCACTTTAGCTAATACAACACAACTGTTACTAGATGATTTTGTGATGCACAGGACTCAATGGAAAAGTGTTTGTCCATTACAGATTTTTTTTTGTTTTAGCTTTTCTGGCCACACTTAAATGTATCAGATCATCAAGCAAATTTCAGATTCACAAAAAACATAACCGAATAAACAGAAAATACAGTTTTCAAACGATTATTTCATTTATTAATGTAAAAAGAAATCCAGACTGTATGTGATAAATAATTTGTTCCAAATTAAAGTAAAGTAAAGTGAAGTAAGGTAAGATTAACCTTATTTTTTTTATTTTAGAAAGTTTAATTTCATTTCATTAGCCATAATCAGGCCTGATTATTGCCAGACCTTCTTAATCAAAATATAACTTCATTAGAACTTGTTTAGTTGTATGAAGTAAGGTAAAGGATCTCTAAAGATATGAAAGAACAGATGACAAACAAATTAATTGACATCTATCAGTCTGAAAAGAGCTACAAAGTCATTCGTAAGGCTTTAAAACCATTATCAAATGAAAAATGAAAAACATTTCTTGTCCATTTATTGGCATATGTAAAACTATCATGAATGTCTGTTAAAAATAATGAATTTTATTTCTGGTAGTAATGGTATTTTATTGTAGTAACTGTTTAACATTATTTAATGTATTTAACATTTTACAAACTGTGATTTATATCAAAGAAGTTGTTCTCACAAATCACGACATAGACATTTATTTCCATTTTATAGAATTACATTTTAATTGATTGATATTTATGTTGAATTTCTTGCAAATTCAGTTTCAGCAAGAAGAAATCTTAATTGCTCTCAAATCATATCTAGAAGTCAATGAACCTTTTTTATTTTCCTACAACTGTCGCCAAACATTTACAGAAATCCACTAGGTAATTTCTCAGGATACTCTTCTTTTTACATATATTTCCAAAAACCTAAGGATATTATACATGTTGTGTAATTTTGTGAATATCAAACAGGGACTGTTTCTAAGGACTATTTATTGAATACCGCAGAGGTTTACTTTGTTTGTACAATTTCTTTTTTTACATATCTGTGTTGAATGCTGTGTAAGGGTGCATCAACATGCAAACGGGCAGCCAGAATATGGTAATAAAAAACAAAAGATCATTAATAATGAAAGCTTGCAAATTAAAATCCAAAGGACCATGACAATATCAAGACAAGAGCTGCACTATTGTTGAATCACAATCGTTGCAGTATCACTATGTCTAATGTTTCAATCACTACAGATTTTTGGAACGCAGTCTTAAGTTGGATATTACATTTCAAGTGTCATGCAATCATTCTCTGCATATAGATAGTATATTTGGCTGGATTAATGTACTCATGCAACTTTAGAAATGTTTGAAAGTCCTATAAAGACCTTTATTAAGGTATACATGGAATAAAGTAAATATTTGGCCAATGTACTTTACATTATTTTAGGAGATGGTGCAATAATATGACTATGACTCAGTATCAATTTTAATTTTATCAAAATAATGATGTTGTGATTATCTAAAATGCAGTTAAAGCTAAATGTGTTGTTTATTAAATGTCACCATTGCTTTCCCTTAGTTTTTAACTGGGACTGCATCCCACGCTAACATGATCAAAAGCTCTCTCTGTAATCCAGCTGCTCCCAGGTGATTGCAAATATCTTCACAAAGCCCTCATTACACCATGAAACATTTAGCTTGAGAACCTTTTGCCAAACTTGCATGAATACATTTGTGAAGATTGTTTCTTTAACTTTGATATCTCATGCTCTCCATTCCCTCTCCCAATCTTTCATCCATAAATACCCTGTGACATTTAGAAACTGGCCCCTGCTAGCCCCCAACCGGTGTGTGTTTGGTTGGGGTGTGTATCTGTGACTGAGTCTGTACCTCTATTCGACCCTGACCATTGTCTAGGCTGCTAACAGCCACAGGTTGCACCTGATATATATTCATCTTTTACTCCTGCTATCTAGGTTTTCTTGCCAAATTCCTAAGGCATGAGAGGCTATGCCTTTTGATGTGATTTTGTGCAATTTTAAGCATGTGATTCTGAACTAAAATTAGAAGAAAGGTATGATTTTCTCTATTACAACTCAGTTTCATCACTTTAGAGATTTTACTTGAAACAAATCTTTATATTTTCTGTTAGAACCTTGAGTGTTACATCACTAATCTCAAAATGGCTGTGCATAAATTATGGCTAAATAAAACACTTTTATCCTGACAATATACTTTGTCTCCTAAAACTATACACACCCCTTATAAAACACCAGGTTTTTGTGACGTGAAAATGACGTCATGCAAAATCATTTCTAACCTTTTTCCACCTCTAATGTTGCATTATCTTTTATAAATCAACATAAAAAACAAATAAATGTGTCATAAGGAAAATTAAAAGTTAAAAAGGTGCAACCATCTGGTTGCATAACACATGTTTCCCCACTCTGCTCAGAACATCTATCAGAGTGTAAGAACATCTCTTGTCCACAGCCCTCTTCATATGACCCCACAGATTTTCTGTCAAATGTAGTTCTGGACTAAAGGCACTGGAGGCAGATCTAAAACATTGTTTCTCCTCTCGTGAAGTTTTTAGGATATATGCTTGGACTCACTGTTATGCAGAAAAATAAAATCCATCGTCTTTAGCTGTTTTTGGTAGACACTTGAAAGTTTTGCATCAAAACTGATTGGCGTATGGAACTGTTGATATGTTTATCCACCTCAACAAAATCTATCAAAAAGAGCAACCACAGATCATGATGCTCCAGTCACCATGTTTTTGTGTGTATGGTGCATTTTTGGCTATTTTTAGTGTTGTTTGTCTGTAAAACATACCTGTTGGAATTGCATCCCGAAGTTTAAGTTCGGTTTCACCAGACCATGACTCATTCTCCCATGAGGCTTAGGGTTAGGAGATGTTAGCGAGTCCTGGATGTTTTCTTTGAAAGGTAAGGGTTCTTAGCAAATGGCTGAGATGCTAATGGGTTTAGCTAAAGGCTGCAAGTGAGCAAGAAATATTATTGTTGGATAGCTGAACTTTATCTCAAGTTTATCAGATTCAGTATAATTTGTTAGGATTATGATTATTGATTAATTAATATTTATCAATAATTATAATTGAAAATCATAATTTGACAAAATTAATTTCTTAACCAAAAATCCTTATTTATGAATCGCAGCCAGAGATGCCCTTTGGTGTTGTAATTGTAGCCTAACGCCCTTGATAATTACAATTGTTAAATACTCAGTAATAATTGATTACTATTACTATATGTCACTGTTTAATCAACTGTTTCTGCCAAAACGTGGGGAACTTTTGACCTTATTTTGACTGACAAATCACTCTTGCACAAAATAAACACAAATGCCTTCTCTTTATCTACGTGAACATTTATTAAATCAACAGTCCTGATACAATCCGCTCTCCGATTCACTAATCTTCACCTAGTCAAACATGCAAAGTTCTGCACAAAAAGGGTAAAATATCTAACTAAACAAATAAAACAAAACAGCAGTGGGTGTGTATGGAATCAAACCAGCAGTTATGGCAAACAAATGATAATGTGACGCGGAGCGGAGTTTCGAGGAGGCCACTCCCCAAAGTATAACTCAGCGGGACACAGGCAGTCATAAACTTCCCCCAAGCAAAGTTGTAAACCCAAGAAGACAAAGGGTAATAAACTGTTGGCGGCAAGCTAGTAACACGAGGTTGAAGACAAAGAAAATGGTTGATTTTCACCATAAGGTTATTATAGCAGTCCAGTTTCACAGCGCACCTGAGCTTGTTCTCAGGTGTTACAACAACACAGCAAAACACACACAGCGGCTTTCAGATGTCCACAGCAAATCAAAGTTTCAATACAAGGTTGCATGCACATACAGTTTAGAACACATTAGACTATAAGTGGCGGTTCTAAATCGCACTAGATCCTACTCTACCCTGCCCACGCTATTCCTAATAAAGAAATAAAAATAAAATAAAAAGAGGGATTTTACTTGTTGAAGTTTTCGTTCTGGGGCAGCGAGTGAGAGAGGAGGGGGGGAGTTACTGCGCGTCTGCAGTTAAACTCCAAGAAGAGCGGTCAATCTCCATCCTCTGGCCTCCTTGGCGAAAGGGGAAAATATGATCTGACCGTCAGCAGTCGACTGGAACAAAAACAAGGGTGACAATCCGTCTCCTTGAAACTCCGTGGTTTTTTGGTTACGTGTTAAACACACGTCTTCAATCGGCAAAGTGAAAACTTATTCCTGTAAGCTTAATTCGCTTAGTTTTCTCGTTGGCCAACGAGGAGAATGAATGAAATCCATGTGGGACCTCTTCTCCAGAATGCTGCTTCAGATGCCGGTAACCTTGTCTAGGTCTCAAGCAGAAAGCACCTCCATAAAGGGGCCACCTTCCTATATAGTGTCCTGTGACGTCAGACTTGGGACGCCCCTTCATATCAGCCGCAGTGCCCGCTGGGATTTGTAGTAGCGGACTATACTGGGATATAAAATGGCCGAAAACGCTGGAAGGCCTGGTGGCATCCAGCAATATCCAAATGGTCCAATATTCAGCAAAACATGGTCCAACAAATTGCTGTTAGTTTTGTGCCCGCCAAGGCTGAATGCTGAAATTAAATTATAAGGTTCCTCAAAGACGTTTTAGTTTAGTGCAAATTTTTGCAACCAGATATTTGCACTTTTTATTTTACAAATTATTCTGTTGATAGCTGTTTGTTTTTTGTTGACCTAGGCTGGATATATTTCACCTTGTGAGTGTTTAAATTATTTATTAAGGCCATAGTTTTAACATCACTGAAAAGTACTTGTTAGAGCCATTGCTTAAGTCCCTAATGACACTTTCTTTTATCTGAGGCATCAATGAATGAAGACTTGCAGGAAAATAAACAGCTCAATAATCAGATATAATGTAGAATATTTTCATTGCTTGTCATTTGTTGCAACTGTTGCTGCTCCAGAGCTCAGGGCCTGTATCACAGCAGTCACCAGGGCATCCATTCGTCACCTATTTTGTGTTGATTCCATAACAATTACATTAACACGATCTGTGTGTGTGAAGACATATTGAAGTCTGTAGAAACTCTTGTCATTCCTTCAGCACTTAATCGTTTCAGATTTAATACTTTCTGCCATCCGTCACCCCTCTTGTTGCACCAGATAACATCTGTGTGGTTTCGACTGAGCCTTACTAATATTTCCATTACGTGTGACTCCCTGTTAATGTCCACTATCATATTCCACTCACCCACAATCCTGAAATCTCCACTTATCTTAATTTGCCACCAAACACTTTCCCTGATCAAATGGAAACATTACACAGCAGGCAACGTTTTTCTTTTCATATACCACCTGGGTCTCTGCTGTATTCCAGCTAACCTAATCCACTTTCCATCTGTTGAATGTGATAAATGTCGTCTTGAATGCAGTTTGAGCAGCTGGCCTTTCTGTGGATGGAGCGGCAGAAATCCGGAGGCAACTACAGCCGCTACAGGGCGCAGACAGAGAAACATGTGGTGCTGTGTGTTAGCTGCCTCAAGATCGACCTCCTCATGGACTTCCTCAACGAGTTCTTTGCTCACCCTCGGCTGCAGGTCTGGTTTTAAGTAGGACAAGAAGGTTTTCAGGGGTCCTATGCTTGTGTGGATGTGTTTGCTGCCTATAATAAACCTTTCCAGGAGCCAAAGCAGCAGAGGGTAAAGCAGAGGATTAGTCCTGCAAAGCAAAGATCCAACCTCTGACTTATTCATGCTGGGGCAGCTGTGGGTCTGTTTGCTGGAAGGCGTGACTATTTACTTGTTTTTATAGGGATCATCTTACTTTTCATTATTGAGAGCAAAGTGTAGCTGTAGCCTGAATCCAACCTATATAGTTTTAATTTAGTCTGCAAAATTTAGTATTCAGTAAATAAATAAATACAATGTTATATATTTGGGTGTCTCTCCAAGCATCGTTGTGCTAAAAATAAACACTTGAAGATAGACTCTGAAACCCAAGCTTTTGTGCTGTATTTTTCCTTCTGTTTGTGTGTAGGACTACTATGTGGTAATCCTTTGCCCTGCTGAGATGGATGTCCAGGTTAGGAGGGTCCTTCATGTTCCACTTTGGGCTCTGAGAGTCATCTACCTGCAGGGTTCTGCCCTCAAAGACCAAGACCTTATGAGGGCCAAGTAAGTGATCATGGGTGTCTGTCTGCTTTAGAGGCTTAATAACAACAAAATTATTTAACTAAGTCAACATCTAACAAAACCTCACCATGGCCAATATTTAATATACAGTTCAGAATTAATTCTTGAAGTGCCTTGAGTCCTAAAGTAACACCAGTAATTTCCACCCCCCAGAATTCTGATAGTGTCTTGTAAAGAATTTGTACCACTTGAACCATTTCATAATTACTGATGGATATGTGATCTTAACCATTCTATTGTAGCTCTGGCTCTATGTCTCTATGTTTTGAGTTGCTGTCCTACTGGAAGGTTAACGTCTCTCCCAGCCTCCATCAACCTAGCAACTCTGATCAGCTTCCTTATCTGTGCTGAAGAAAAGTATCCCCACAGCATTATGCTGCCACCACTATGGGTCGCCATAAGGATGGCTCATTGAGTGTGATGCACAGTGTTTTTTCCACAACACATTGAATCAAATAAAAGGCTCATTACCAGGTCTTTGCCAAATTTGATGGTGCACTGAAGAGGTAATTCAATCATTTGATTTAGCTGTGATGACTGCCAGAAGCTGTGAAGGTCATATCTGTTGTATGACATCTCTAAACCCACTATGGAGTAAGTGACTACGCAGAAGCAGAGCGAGCCGAACAGAATCAGGTTTTATACCGCTTGCTTCAAATGCTGGTTACTGCAGATGTTGACGGAGGTTTGCAAAGATGAGGACAGAAAGAAAAGTGAGAATCTCCTTCAGCGTTATCATGGAGCTCTTGGTCACTTCTCAGATTAATGCTTTCCTTGCCTGGCCTGGTAAGTGGCCAGTCATGTCATGGTAGGTTAACAGTTGTGTCATAACCTTTCCATTTTAGATGATTGACTGAACCGTGAGCACAGGATATTGCTTTTAAACCTAATCCTGCTTTAATCGTGCCCATAACTTTATTCCTGACCTGCCTTGATCCTCATCATGTTTGTTCACTAATGTTCTAAACAAAAAACCTCTCAGGCCTTCACAGAACAGCTGTATATTATACAGAGATCAAGTTACACACAGGTGTCCTCTATTAATTGCTTACGTGCATATTAAGGCACTTGGTTGCATTCTATTTTATTCAGGAGTTCCAGAGTGAAGGGGCTAAAGATAAATGGAGACCACACCTTTCAAATTTTTACTTGTAAAACATGTTGAAAAACATGCTTGATCATTCTTTACTCTCCATGTTACAATTATTTGCTTATGTTGTCTGCCTCTTAAAATCTCAATAACATACATTAAAGTTTATGTTCGTAACATGACAAAAAGTGAAAAAGTTCAAGGCGTATGAACACTTTTTTTGCAAAGCACTAAATAACAAATAAAACAAGTGAGGCTAGTGTCACAGAGAAGGAAATGGAAAAGCTTTCTTGTTTATTCCCCTCGCCTCCCACTATCTTGTCTTAAAATGGTGGGTGCGATAAAGTTACATTGGTACATTTGCTGTTCTGTCGTCCCACTTTTTTCCTCTTTTGTCTTGTCTGACAATAACATGACAACACCCTTCTTCCTGTGTCTCACGGCCTCCCCCGATTCTCTCTTCCTCTTGCTCTCCCTCCCACTCCGTCTGCCTCTCTCGTTCCTGTGGCTGCTGGCTCTACTAACTACCTGCAGGATGGACGATGCTGAGGCCTGCTTTATCCTCAGTAACCGGTTTGAAGTGGACCGCATTGCTGCAGTACGTGCTTCATCATTTCCCTGTTTGATCCTGACTCACTTCACCATTAATCTTGGCCAAATCAGAGTCTTTGAATTCCCTGTGGGCATCATAAGCATTATTATACTTTTCTCTCACAGACACGGTTAAATGCAATATTAGTGCCAAGCAAATATGGGATTAGAAATTCAAGGGCAATGTTCTGGATTTTGATTTACATGTTATTTAGATTTAAATGTATTGACCATTTTCTGACTCTAAACAGGAGTTTATTTTACACAAACTCAAATTTAACCAGCGACTTAAAAAGTACATTCTGTTCTGATTTGGAAAGATATAGCATCCTGACTAGGTTGCAAACATTTTGCATTAATTAAGCAAAAAAAAAAAAAGATATGTTTCTGGTTCAGACGTTTAGTCACTATCAGCATGGATGTCATATTGTTTTAGGGCTCTTAGTGATTAGTTTAAACTGTTCTGGGTTCAAAAGTATTAATTTATTGTGAATTTACTCCAATCCACACATGGTCAAAAATATACAGGCTGGCTATATTATATATTTACACCTCCATTAATATTTAGCTGAATGTTTTTTTTTTTGCAAGTTCATCTTGACATCAAACCTTTTGTAGCCATCTACATGGATCTGGCATAATTCTGGCTGCATATTTAATGAGAACAAAGAATAAGGTTCTTTCCTGGTCACAGATCGGGCTTTTAAGCATAATCCACAAATGTTTCAATGAGGCTGGGTCAAGGCCACTGAGATTATTATCCTGTTGGAACACCAAACTGGTTTCAACCATCTAGCTCTTGAACTCTAGCTGTTGAAGATTGTCAGACTCCTTCCCCTTTGACATTTCATCCACTTTATGCAATGCACCAGTACCACTGAGAGTAAAACAGCCCCACAGCATGATGCCACAATCACCATGCTTGCCAGCTGGTAGAGTGTGCTCAGGTTTGAAAGCATTATCTTAACTCCTCCAATCTAACATCTTGTCATAATGGTTGAATATCTCAATCCTTCTCTCATATGATAATAAACTTTTTAACCAGAAGGAATTTAGTTTGTTGAATAGCAATGTTGTTTCACCTTTCTCAGTGAAATGATATTTACTTGATCTTTGGTGGTTCCGGGCCTGTTTTTCCAAATCTTCACCAAATTCATCTGGATTGAAAGGGAATGTTTGGGTCAGCTGGGTCCCTGATTTCTGAATGGATAAACCAGACTAACATTCTAAAATGGCTTTCCCAAAGGCTAGACCTCAACCGTACTGAAACATGTAAAGTTTGCCTAAAAACTGAGTCTTTGTCAGAAAACCAACCAATAAAAAAAAAACTCTACATATTCTCCCTAGAGGAGTGCTGAAATTTTCAGCCAAAATTACGTCAAAAGGTTATTAATGACTAAGTTAGCAGACGTTTGCAGAAAAAAAGAGCTGTCTCTGAAATACTTTTAAGAATTCCTAAAAAAAACTAAGTAGTGACCAACAAGGGTGTTTTGGTGAAGTATAGCTCAAATTTAAACAACACATTTTATACAATTGATATTTAAAGCAAGTTAGATTGAGCTTGAATCATCTTTTTTTTTTATTACTTGGATCAAAAGAGGTGCAAGCTTTTAAAGTAAAGCTATTTATCTTCCTTACTGTCACACAATTTTTAAAAGCCATCTCAGAGCTTTTAACAGTTAATTCTCTACCGTCTCATCAAAGCTGATCACAAAATGTCCAAATTGCATTACTCTGACCTTTCAAGATCATATTGCTCCACACCATCAGACGGTTTAAGAAGAATGCTATAAAGGTGCTAGTGTCTTCTGCCATTAATGATTTCTGCGCACTTTACTTTCCCCTCCTGCTCTCTTTGATGACAGCTAACTCAATCCACTCTGTTTTCAATTTTGGCAGGACCATCAAACCATCCTTCGAGCCTGGGCAGTCAAAGACTTCGCTCCAAACTGCCCTCTGTACGTCCAGATTCTCAAGCCGGAGAACAAGTTCCATGTCAAGTTTGCAGGTGGGCAGAGAGTGTGAAATTGAAGAGGCTGTCATTGTTAGGAAGCAGCCTATTGTTCAAAATGCAAGTTTTACATAATATATCTTTCTGGTCTAGTTTTGAAGCTGATTTTGTTGTCTTTTTTTTTTATTATTTTAACAATGGTAACAGACTACTTTTAGCTCTACCTTAACTTATCTACATGACTGCTTGGACTAAAACATGTATTTTCCCTCAGTGCCTGTTCAGCCTTGTAGCTGTCTCTTCTTCCTGCTCAGGGAGGAAGTGTGGGACAGATTGGCACAGCTTGCCTGTAAGCCTTTTCCAAGTTTCAAACATTGCTCTTTGGAGAGTCTCCATCCTACTCCTGCAAAACAGCAGACACCAGTCAGTCATCTGTGAGGAAATGACAAGCACTTTCTCACATCCTTTATTTTCTCTTGCACGTCTCCCTGACTGCTGCCCTGGACGATCTGAAACCCAATTCTAACTTGACACCCCTAGACCAGCAGTCTCTATCGATGATTAATGTTTTACTCTGCTACCTTAGCAAAGAAAATCCATGCTTTTGATTAGTTCTGCAGTGGTGCTAACCTGGCAGACAGGGTAATACTCCTGCAGCACTGTTAAAACACTTCACAGTCAGGCCGGGGCTTTTGCTATTAGCAGGGCAGGAATTGTTGTGCACAAAGAGAATTATATGTTCATCCGTTTTTGCCCCCTTTCTTCAATACATGATCAACACTGAGCCCTGCAGGAGGAATCTTCTGCTCCAAGTCTGAAAACTCTGTAGCACGCATGTTAACAGCTTTGATCTTTTGTCTCACATGAACATACAAATATGTTCCTCTTATATTTATTAACAAAATAAATGACAGAATTATTGTGCCCTGCCTAATAGCTTATGGTGGTTCCCTCTTCGATGAAGCAGATGTTCAGTGCTGAATTCAAGCAAGTCAGTGATTTCTTAATTTCTTGTTTTACCTTGCATTATTTTGATATAAAAAGTCAGATTTCATAAGAAATTGAGTTTATTATATTCTCCAAATCCTAAAATCACAATAGCTAAACTCACAGAGCTCACAGAGCGTATAGTCACATGGGCTTTAGTGTGAGTACAGATGCCAAATTTTGACACCACTTGGAAAACACTCTTGAAGTGATGTGTGGGAGGCATTAATGAGCAAGAGATACACAATTTAATTTGATCCACAAACTCAACCTAATAGGAGTTGAACGTTCATGGGAAAAGATCTGTCAGTGTGCTGCTGCAGCACAGCCTGAGACATTGGGGTGTTTGAGTAACAATACATATCTGGCCCAGCATGCCTATTAATTATATACCTAATTTATATTGAACATCAATATTCTTTTGCACCCCCCCAGTGGGCTCTTCCTAAGTAACAACCCACTTATCCATGCAGAAACAAACATAGTGATTTAATTAGCTAAGCTGGTGGACCTTTGGTCAGGTCCTAATTGCACTGTTGCAGATGGTGCAAATAGCCACATTTGCACTTGCAATGACTCATGCGTACTGGCAGGGTTGGGACTACACATTTGATCCTGTGCTGAAGCAGAAAACACAAAGAAAAAAACAAGGATCTTTGGACCAAGAATGAAAGGGAAGTATGTGTGTGTGTGTGTGTGTGTGTGTGTGTGTGTGTGTGTGTGTGTTCTTGTACTTGTTGCTGAGTGAGAACCATTTTTCGTATTTTTATCGCAAAGTGAGGACATTTTCCTGGTCCTCACTTTTTCAAATTCCGTTCTTGAGACAGGGGTTAGGTTTAGGACTAGGGTATGAATTGAGTTATTGTTAGGGTTAGGTATTAACTGGTTAGGGTTAGTGTTAGGGTCAGGGTTAGGCACTAAAAATCAAGGAAAATGAATGGAAGTCAATGGAAGTAACCGAAAAATCCTCCTAAAGATAGTAAAACACGGATGTGTGTGTGTGTGTGTGTGTGTGTGTGTTCCTGTCTTGGCATCACAGTGAGAACCATTTTCCCGATTTCACCATCAAATTGAGGACCGTTTGTACCAAAGTGAGGACATTTTGCTGGTCCTCACGACCTATTTTGCTAATGGTTAGGTTTAGGACTAAGGTGTGAATTGACTTTAGGTTAAGGTGAGGGTTAGGTAAGCACTGGTAATAGTTAGGTTTAGGGTTATTGTCAGGGTTAGGGCATAGAAAGGGTTGAAAATGACTGAAAATCAATGGAAGTCAATGGGAGTCAACACATGGTCCTCACTACATATAGCAAAACAAGAGTGTGTGTGTGTGTGTGTGTGTGGTGTGTGTGTGTGTGTGTGTGTGTGTTAACCTCTCTGCTGATCTTATTTCAGGAATCTGAAGGATGGAAACCAGTCAGGGAAAGAGAAGAAACAGCATAATTGTAGAAAAAGGAGGAAGAAAAACATTGGATGAAGAATAAAGAGACAGTGGCTTCAGTGTCTGTTTTCCAGGAATTTGAAATTTTCATGTGCATAACTATAAAGACAAGGACTGCTCTATAGAAACTACTTCATTTGTTTATTTTTGTCTTGTCCTCTGCAGAAGCAGATGCCCATTGCTCTACATAGGCATTAACTCTAAAATTAACTGACAGGCTGAATAGTGAGAGACTACAGTGCATCTTTTCTGTGAGCTGCATTATGATGTGTTGATCTGATCCAAATGAACTTCGCTACTTATTCAAAAGAATCACAATCCCTCGTTTTTTTAATTGACATGTTTATCACCTTCCCACCTTAAGCAAGACACACGTCTCATTATTTTTAATACAAGCTGCATTTTTATCTTGAACGACCATCTTCTTCTTAAAGTAGCCGCTTGGTTAAGTGTGATTCTCCAATCTCAGCCTTTGATGCGTTGTCACCAATTACATCCTAATGCAGAGCACATACTCTGCTTTTACTGCCCAGATCAACTGTGTTGCTTAACAGGCAGCCTGATACGCCTGTGCACTGAATTGAAGATAATTGAAAATAAAACATAGAACAGGAAATTGATTCTCTTTTGGCTCTTTTTTTCTGGTTGACTCTACAAACAATACCCAGTCGATCTGATTTTCCTTTGAAAAAGGAGACTTTGAGGCAACAGTTAAATGAGAGTGTGGTCTGTGTTTGCTCGGGTTGTTTGGTTGACCCACGGCCATGGCTCCATTAGGTGTTAGGTGATAAATGTGGCTGAATACTGTGACCTGTTGCTACAGCTTTCTATCTCTGTCCAAACTTAAACAGTTACTTGAGGTTCCTCCTCTCAGTCGAACAAGCTGTGAGCAGATTTATGACAGAGCTGTGAGTTTGATGTGCTTGATTTTACCTCAGCTATCATGCTTTGTAAATGCAAACAGCAGATCAGTGACAAGTGCACACGCATTGACAGCTGTCACTGAATTGATGCTCTGTAGAAGATGTATACATGTGTTTCATACATGGCAATAGCATGTTGTTGTCACAGCGCTTCGTTGAACCAGAAACTGAACCTGCCAGAAGCCTTTTCATGACAACAGAAGCTATGTACCTTGTAAGAAAAAAATACACTTGAATGAACCTGGAATATTTGGTGTTTTTTTCATAAAGGGACCATTAAACTTTTGCACAATTTGCTTTGTTAAAGACAAAAACCTACAAAAGATATGCATGTTTTTCAAAAGGTTCTAAAAGTACAATTCTGAAAAGTGTGATCTGCATTTTTTACATTCAGTCAATACACAAGGGGGTTGGAATAGTTTGTGTAATTACAGCTGCAGGTATTTGGGGATATGTCTCTGCCAGCTTTGCACCTCTAGAGACTGTCTTCTTAAGCCCAGTCAGACTGGTTTGAGAGAGTCTGCGAACATGGATTTTCAAATCACACATTTTTATTAGATTCAGCTCTAGACTTTGACTAGACTTTTAACACATTAATATGCTTTCTTTTAAATAATTATACATGTTTGGTTTGCTGTGTTCTCTCCAAGGCCTGTGGCAGTCAGGCAGCTTTTTCTGGCTACTTTTCCATACAGGTCAGATTGGTTGAATGTGAAACTTTTAGTTGTGCCATTGAGGGATTCTCTCTCCTGAGCTGTGGTCTCTGCAACTCCTCCAGAGTTGCTATATTCCTCCGCTGTTTCTCTGATGTTGTGACAGGAACCCTCAGAAATCTGACTCTTTTTTTTTTTTTACAAACATTCAGTATATGTTAAGACCACTGACCAAACATTTTGCAGAAGGCCTTCAATATGGCTCTATATTGATCTAAAATAATATTCTACTGATGATGTTTCTAAAATCTTCAAAATAGGAAATGTTCATGATCCTGAAGATCAAGAAACTGTGTGTTTAGATGCTTATGAATACAAATTAATTAATAAGTGTTTCTTAAAGTGAATGATCTTATTGTGCTAGGTTCAAACTCATTAATCTTTTGAAATTATCTTGAATGAATTCATGATTTCTTACAGACAGATTACCTTTACAAACAGCTTTATTGTGTTTTAAGCACTGAAATGCACATTTGTTTTGTTATTCCTTCCTATAATGCAGAATATGTGGTTTCCAGCTGGCTGGACACCTTAAATAGGAGGTGTCCAGCCAGCTGGAGATATTTAATTCTGATTGTTTTTGGGATTTCTCTCTCTCTGCAGAATGAACAACAGGTTTGATTAAGTGGTTTTATCTATTTTGGCCTCAAATTTGTAGCATTTCCTTTAGTGGGTCTATCAGGGTCTGATTACATAATTGTTCCACTGAGTGAATGTCAGCCTTTTTCTGGGAGAGAGGGTAATGGTCTGACGAGACAGGAGAAATACTCCATCAGAAAAGTTCTGATTCAGCCGAATTCTGTCTAGCTTTGATACGCCTCCAAATGCAATGCTTCTGTTCATAATACATTGTGCCATTTTCTTTTGATACACATTCAATTTATTTGTGAATTTTTAGCAGGTTTTGTTTTAGCTTCGCATGCACTTGCTATAGAGACAACGGCAGCTAGTTCAGGAACTTCTTGTTTCTCCTGTTAAAAAATCTGTTCCAGGAATCAGAGTAGTTTTTCGGGGCTGTTTTAGTTGTATTTACCAGGGTACAAAGACATTACTAGAAATGTACTCCATGAAAGGGTCTTGGTATAGAAGGTATTATTTTTTCATTTAAACTATTTTAGGAATCTGGATTTGTAGTGGGAGAGGGCTAAGCATTTTGAATCGGTTGAATGTTTTAATCATAATTCAGTGAAATTGGTTTAAAATTGTTTGTTTCTGTTAATTTAAACATATTTTAAATCAACATTCATTAAAAGTCATTTGTTGTAAAAGAGAAAGTAAATGCTGAAATCAGTGTAATAACCTATTACTTGGTATTAATATTTTGTGACTTCTGAAGGCAGATTGATGTGTTGGATTGTCTGGCATGTTGCTAAACTGGTTCAGATGTTATGTGGGGTTCCCCAAGGCTCCATTAACGGCCCATTTTTATTCAATATCGACATGATTCCCCAGAGCTCAGATTATGTAATAATAAAATTCCTCCTAAAATATCTATACAGGATGGGCCCCAGATTTCTATTGTTAATAGGAGTACCATTTAAAAAAAAATCTATTTATCTGTATTTATTTAGTTTGGCCTGGCCCAACTGATAACACATGGAGTCTTAATTTGGTACTCATGAAGACCATTGGTTCTCCTTTGCTGAAGCCTACAAAAGCCTTAACTGATGTGTCCTTAATGTATTTTTCTGTCTGCAGATCATGTGGTGTGCGAAGAAGAATTTAAGTACGCCATGCTGGCTTTAAACTGTGTGTGCCCTGGCACCTCAACTCTTATTACTCTATTGATTCACTCCTCCAGAGGACAGTGAGTTTTCTCCATTACATTCATTTCAGTGAGATTAAGCAGCAAAACAAGGCTGTTTCTGTCTTTACATTCTTTCTCCTTTTCCCATTTCTTAGAACGACACCCCAAGAGGCCTTCAAGCAACGTGCAGGAGCATTTCAAGCCCTTAACAGGTAGAATACCTTAAAAGAACCTAGGTATATTCATCCTGAGACCAATGTATGTTTACTGTTAATCCAAAGGATTTTCTACCATGTAGCACAGAAAAATGTAAATTAGTTACACTGATAATTGGAGCTTACCTTAATTATCGGGAGGGTAAAAATAACAGAAATGTGAAATTATTATGTTTTAAAAGCTTTTTATATAGGTAAAACATGAAAATGTGAGTATCATTGTTTGCTAAGCAGCTCATTTGCATGTTTTCTTTACTGCTCTCAGGACCCTGTGCTTCGCTTAGTCGAAAATACTGCATTCAGAACCTTACCAGAACTGCAGACAGTTGTTCTGTGGAGTATTTATCAGCAATCAGTAACTTACCTGTAACAAACAGCAATAAGAGCTGTCTCAGGAGAAACTGAAAGACCAGAGATTGTAGCTGATGGATCATCAGAAAGCAGTCTGTTCAAATCATATTCAACCTAGAACAATTTTATTTATAGGTGTCATAACTACTAATTTAAGTATTATTTTAAAAAACATTTACATTGTCATCTTTTTAAATAAAAGTCTGTTATGTGGACTAAAAACACATTGTTAAAAACAAAATGTGTTCATCAAATCTGGCAAATTTGGTGTCTGAAACAAAATATAAGGTTTTAGACAATTTCTAGCAATTTGACCAATCACTGTTGGGTTGCCTTTTACACTAAATCGCTTTCCTTTAAAGATTCTTTCTGCCAGTTATATTTATCATGCTCCATTTGTCATTAAAGAATTCCCCACTGATTAAAAAACATCTGAAAGTTACCATAGCTCTTTAAATGCTGCCATAGAGCTGTTTTCACCTGTTAAGTTGTTCTGATAAAAGTCTTTGGTCAGCCCCAAAACATCATATGTCACCAAAAGATCAATGTTAGTTTGTGTGCACATGAAACTGTTCAGTGTTTTGGAGGTCATGTTCCACTCAGACAAGAGAACTGCCAACTCATATAGAAGCAGGCTACCTTGTTGAGTTTTTGCACTTCTGAATTTTTATTTTTTTTATTTTAGTTGTTTTTATAAAACCAGAAATCTTCTGTGGAAGCAGCCTGACTCTGACTAGCAGTTAGCTCGACTTTCCTGTGGGAACCTATCTAATTCTGAAAACTGGGATTGTTCTGACTGCTGTGTTCTGTCAATATGACACTGATTGCTAATAGCAACTCTTGTGAACCCTTAAAACATAAGCTACATAAAAACTTTAACCAGAACTGAAATTTTACTCTGGCTAAATGTACATTTGTTAGCTTATAAGTATACCGATATACATATCGACTGTAAAAATGTTTTATATAAGTAATATTATGCAATCAGGCAATAAATATTATATCTATACCTGGACTTGAAGCCATCTGGGTTTTTGGCTTTGATGATGATTAGAACTTGCCATCCTTCTTTCCTGCCCCACAGTCCATTCCCAGAAGTCGAACATTTCTACTTTATTTAAATAGTGCTTTTTCTTGTGCAGGCAATCCACAGTCACGCTACCTGCACACTGTTAGTTCGTGTTGTCACCTCTTTAGCCCCCACGTGTAAAGCTGTATTCCCCCCTGAGAAAGCTATTGTGCTCTTAACATTGTGAATGACTAAGCCTGAGCTGGGAGTCCTCGTCTCCCTCCATGCACTGATTGTAGTATTGATTAGAAGCTTAGATAGAGATGTAAGACGTCGCACTATAACCGGGGGGGTTATAGGACCCTGGGTGCTTCAAATCACATGTTTTAAAGGTCACTCCTCAACAGTCTCCATGTGTCTTTTTGCTCTCTCAGGGATGGTGGCGCAGGTTCATCAGACCAGTGGCACCGAACATACAGGCGCTGCTCAGCCAATGAGGTGCATCACATTCGCCTGGAAGAAAGTAAATTCTTTGGAGAATACCAAGGAAAGAGTTTCACTTTTGCCTCCTTTCATGCACACAAAAAGTAAGTAAAAAAATCATTATAAGCGACACATTGAACTGTATCGCTCAGAACTGATCCTGCCCGTGTGGTTGCAGGTTTGGGGTCTGTTTGATCGGAGTACGCAGACTGGACACCACAAACATCCTATTAAACCCCGGGCCCTGCCACATCATGGGGGCTTCTGACACATGTTTTTACATCAACATCTCTAAAGAGGAGAATTCAGCATTTGTCAGAGGTCAGAGGGAACCGTCCTGGGGAGGCACAGGTGGAAATTCAAGAGGAGTCCACCAAAGTATCTACCATGGACTCACCCGCCTGCCTGTGCACAGTATCATTGCCAGCATGGGTCAGTAAGACAGGCTAAACACAAACACTGTGAAATGCATGCAAACTATCTAATTGTTTTCATCTATCAGAGCTTTACATCTGAAAATGTTGCAAGGTAGAAAAATAAAGAAAAAATAAATAAATAAAATAAGAAAATGTTGCAAGGTGCAAAACTATATAGCATTTGGAGATGGATTTCCTGTCCTGTTGCAAAACATAATCAGCGTGTCCATTAAGCTTGTTTACAGAGAGAGCTTTGACTCCAGCATCTTCCACATCTAGAAAATCTCCCTGAACTCTTGAATCAGTCAGTCAGTCAGTCAGCCAGTCAGTCATTTTCTACCACTTATTCCATAGTGGGTTGCGGGGAAGCTGGTGCCTATCTCCAGCAGTCTACTGGAGAGGCAGGGTACACCCTGGAAAGGTTGCCAGTCCATCACAGGGCAACACACAAACAACCATGCACACACTCATTCATACACCTAAGGGCAATTTAGAGAGACCAATTAACCTAACAGGCATGTCTTTGGACTGTGGGAGGAAGCCGGAAGCTCTTGAATCAGTTTTGCTTCACAATTCTATAAAGGCTGTGGCTCTCCCTTTTTCTGCAATATTTTTCCTTCCACCCTACTTTAAATTAATATGCTTGAATTCAGCAATGTGTGAACAGACACCTCCTTTAGTAACAGCATTTTTTGGTGTGCCTTCCTCATGGAGGGTCTCAGTGACAGCCAAGTGATTGTGAAGGCTGCAATATGGTTGTGACATAACGTTTAAGTTAGAAATCCTTTTCTTTCTTATGTGTTATTCTGCTTAAGTGATAAACTGAATGTTTGGTTTTATTTAGTTATACATCCTAATCATCACAATTAACAGAAATACATGCCATACAGGGCTGCACGGTGGCGCAGTTGGTTGCACTGTTGCCTTGCAGGAAGAAGGTCCTGGGTTTGATTCCCGGTCGGGGGTCTTTCTGCATGGAGTTTGCATGTTCTCCCTGTGCATGTGTGGGTTCTCACCAGGTACCCTGGCTTCCTCCCACAGTCCAAAGACATGCCTGTTAGGTTAATTGGTCTCTCTAAATTGCCCATAGGTGTATGAACAAGTGTGTGTGTGGTTGTTTGTGTGTTGCCCTGCGATGGACTGGCGACCTGTCCAGGGTGTACCCTGCCTCTAGCCCATAGACTGCTGGAGATAGGCACCAGCTCCCCCGTGACCCACTATGGAAGCGGTAGAAAATGACTGACATGCCATACATATATCACTCTGTGCCATGAACCTATATATCACTTTTCTAATTGGATTAATGAAACTAATCTACTTTTTAATTTTGTTCCTATTTATTGAGATGCACCTCCATCTGATTAGAATGGATACGGCCTGTAGTCAGATTCTGTTACACAAACATGCCACCAAGTGGACAAAAATAAAACTGTCTTAATCACTTTTTCACTACCCCCACTGCTGAAAGGTTTTATACATTTTAATGTTTTTCTATTTATCTTTGGGTATGTTTTCAGGCACAGTGGCCATTGACCTGCAGGACTCCAGCGACAGCAGCCCCGAGGGCCAGGATCCAGGCAGCACAGGCATCGGCAGTGGGAGAGGGAGCAGAAGTAGCTCCAGGGCAGAGATGGGTGCTGCAAACACCTTGGCTCTGCCTGCCATGGGAGATTCAGCGGATGAAAGACGACACAGCATCGCACCGGTCCTCGAGCTAGTGGACGGAGTCAACAACCCAACCTTTGACCTGCTGGGGGAGCAGTCTGAGGACGAAGGAGGAGAGGAAGGCAAGGATGACGGTGACAAAGATGAAAGCGGAAACTGGTGGGGTCGACACTGCGAGTGAGTACAGTAAATGGTATAGGAGATTATTTTAATAAATTCAGAGATAAATGTGAGTTTGTGCTGCAGGTGGGTGAAGGGATACCCGCTGAACTCTCCATATATTGGCAGCTCACCTGCACTATGCCATCTTCTTCAAGAAAAGATGCCTTTCTGCTGCCTGCGCATGGACAAGGTATGCAACTTAACTAGTTTCTTCATCATTATTGTACAAAAACACAGCCCAATAATCTCTCATACTTCTCCCTTAGCCTTGTCCCCACATCCCTTTTGAAGATGCGCGCTCCTATGGCTTCAAAAACAAATTAATCATTGTGTCTGCGGAGAGCGCAGGAAATGGTCTGTACAACTTCATTGTGCCTCTACGGGCTTACTACCGAACAAGGAAGGAGCTCAAACCCATCGTGCTGCTGCTGGAGAGCATGTAAGGACATTCTCCTGTCATCCTTAGACCCTTAGATCACACTCTGGTGCTGTTCATAGTTGTGGCTATTAAAATGAGAGTAGGCCTCAAAATCTAGGCTGCACAGAATGGCATAATTGGGGCCTGTCATAGCAATGCATAGGAGAGCATTGTGGTTTTTCGTTAATTACGTCGCCATGGTAACTCGAAACGCCAATAAAAGTAATAGCACACCTCACGGGACCGAGCCGGTCGTTTTGATGTATATATTGTGGGGGTGCACGCAGCGGTTCGGGCCGCATTAATTTTGACGGAAGAAAAATAAATAAATAAACTAGAAAATTTCGGAAGAAATTTAGACGGGGCCTGCCTCTTGGTGCGTTTTGCTCCGACCAAAGCTTGCTATTTTTTTTTTATTTCATTGTCTATGCTATATTCTATGCTATTATCATCTTAAAATATTACTAGTAACTCTGGAGGACTCAGGCTTTTATTTTGAAATTTTCAATAAGCCTTATTTTAAATGGGCAACAATAGGTGACCTCCAACATTAGTGTGAAGCCCAGTCCTGAAATGATCTATTGTTTAAAATGCAAAGGCTTTTATTTTGTAGAGCATGTTTTGTGTTATTTTGAAAGTCCAGCATGGCTGTACTTTCAGGTCTGGGTTAGTTGCATTGGTTAAATAGAACCCGCTTGCTATTTAAAAATCATTTTCTATGCTCTTGTGAGCTCACAAAATCCATAGTAACTATGGGGGGTTGAGGCTTTTATTTTGAAAGTTTCAGTAACCCATATTTCAAGCATAGTCCCATTTCCAACACTGGGTGAACTCCAACAGTAGTGTAATGCCCAGTTCTGCAATGATCTATTGTTTAAAGTGTAAAGGCTTTTATTTTGTAGAGCATGTTTTGTCTTATTGTGAAAACCTAGTATGGGTGTCCTTTCAGGTCTGGTTCACTTCCATTAGTTACATAGAACCTGCTTGCTCTTCTAAAACCATTGTGTATGCCATTATCAGCTTTCAAAAATCATTAGTAAGTATGGAAGGTGTGTGCTTTTATTTTGAAAGTTTCAGTAGCCTTATTTCAAAGGCCCAGCATAGGTCCCATTCCCTCACTGGGGAGCTCCAACAGTAGTGTAAGCCACTCCTGCAATCATCTATTGTTTAAAGCTTTTATTTGATTAGAGCAGGTTTTGTCTTATTTTGAAAATCAAGCATGGTTGTCCTTTCAGGTCTGGGTTATTTCTATTAGTTATATAGAACATGCTTGCTATTGTAAAACCATTGTGTATGTTATTAAGCTTTAAATAATCATTAGTAAGCATGGAGGGTGTAGAAAGAAATTGACCTTTAGGTCAATCACTGTTGTGCTGGTGTTGGAACAGCAGTACATGCTGTTTAAGTTCCCCACACAACATGGCCGCCATGTAGTTGCCCCCTATGAAGCTGGTCAAAGGGTTAGGTGTCAGGTCAGGTTTAAGCCATAGAAATGAATGAATATCAATGAAAGTCAATGCAAAGTCCTCAGAAAGATAGTAATCCATGCATGTGTGTGTGGGTGTGTGTCTGTGTGTGGGTGTGTGTGTGTGGGTGTGTGTGTGGGTGTGTGTCTGTGAGTGTGCTTGTCTGCGTGTGTGTGTGTGGGTGGGTGTTTGTGTGTGTCCCGCTGGGAAAGAGTTAGTGGTAGTGTCATGTTTAAGCCATAGAAATGAAGACAATAAAGGGAATTCCTCACAAAGATAGTAATCCATGTATGTGTATGTGTCTGTGTGTGTGTGGGTGTGTGTCTGTGTGTGTGTGTGTGGGTGTGTGTCTGAGTGTGTGTGTGTGTGGGTGGGTGTGTGTGGGTGTGTGTCCCAGTGTGAGACACAGAGAGGCAGAAAGAAAGACAGAATCCCATCCAGACATATACAGTAGGAGATACACAGAGCTATAAATAGAACAGTGAGGAATGAATCAGCCAATCAGCAAAGAGCGTCAGTGTAACTTGACCCTGCTGTTTCTCACTCACGCAGCACCTCTCTCTCTGTCTCCCCTGGTCTAGGCTTTATAACATGGAGGCGCATGCTCCCGAACAACTGGCCATAACTCTGAAACCGTAGGGGCGATCGATGTCATTCTTGGACCGTTTTTATCAGAACGGACAGGGGAACATAATATTCATCCTTATTAGTGAAAATATAATAATAAAGACACAACACTGGGTGAAAGTAAGGGAAAATGGAGAAAAAGGCAAAAATGCCTGAACATGCTCCCGAACAAAGTCTAATATCTGGGAATCCGTACATGGTATTTGAAAATTTTTTAAACTGTGGGCGACAGCTGTCCCTCGTCCCCAATCATGGATATTTTCATAGCTCTATGTCATTCACAGTATAAAATATGATTTTTGAAAGAAATGGTGTCACTCATGGATTACAGGTGAAGCTCTCATTGAAAATACATGGGAGAAGGCCTACAGAAATGTACTGACTCTTGGCGATCGAGGGGTGTTTGACAGAAATCTATGAGACTTAGAACAATTTTGAAATTATTGTGTGAAAGCAGAGGCCCGGCCCTACAATCTGACCGAAATTGTGGCTGTAGAGCGAAATTGTGGCCGTGAGGGCCAGTTGAAACTCATTTTTCCTGAAAAAATCCCCTCTTTTTACACTCTAGTAACTGCCATCTCCACTGTTAAGAGTGTGATTTTCTCTGCAAACTTTGTGTCGCTTGGAGTCTAATTTTAGAGAACCGTAGCAGTTATCAACAAACCGTTTCACTTCTGAAGAGCCGGCGGATTTCCTACAAACTGAAAGTCAAACTGTGTTTCTAGGTGAAAGTATGGCGATACAGCAGAGCCTCAAAAACAGTGAATTTTGAGGATTTCTTCGCCCCTGACTCCATTCATTCCTATGGGGATTTTGGGCTCGGTTTTTCGTTAATTACGTCGCCATAGTAACTCGAAACGCCAATAAAAGTAATAGCACACCTCACGGACCGAGCCGGTCGTTTGATGTATATTGTGGGGGTGCACGCAGCGGTTCGGGCCGCATTAACGGAGACGGAAGAAAAATAAATAACTAGAAAATTTCGGAAGAAATTTAGACGGGGCCTGCCTCTTGGTGCGTTTTGCTCCGACCAGAGCTTGCTATTTTTTTTTTTGGTCAATGCTATTGTCTCTGCTATTATCAGCTTAAATTATGACTAGTAACTCTGGAAGACTGAGGCTTTTATTTTGAAATTTTCAGTAAGCCTTATTTTAAATGGGCTCCAACATTAGTGTGAAGCTCAGTCCTGAAAGATCTATTGTTTAAAATGCAAAGGCTTTTATTTTGTAGAGCATGTTTTTGTCTTATTTTGAAAGTCCAGCATGGTTGTCCCTTCAGGGCTGGGGTTAGTTCCACTAGTTATACAGAACCCGATTGCTATTTAAAAATCATTTTCTATGCTCTTGTGAGCTCACAAAATCCATAGTAACTATGGGGGGTTGAGGCTTTTATTTTGAAAGTTTCAGTAACCCATATTTCAAAGGCGCAGCATAGTCCCATTTCCAACACCGGGTGAACTCCAACAGTAGTGTAATGCCCAGTTCTGCAATGATCTATTGTTTAAAGTGTAAAGGCTTTTATTTGTAGAGCATGTTTTGTCTTATTCTGAAAACCTAGTATGGGTGTCCCTTTCAGGTCTGGGTTAGTTGCATTGGTTAAATAGAACCCGCTGCTATTTCAAAATCCTTTTCTATGCTCTTGTGAGCTCACAAAATCCATAGTAACTATGGGGGGTTGAGGCTTTTATTTTGAAAGTTTCAGTAGGCTTTATTTTAAAAGGCCAACATGGTCCTATTCCAATACTGGGGGAGCTCCAACAGTAGTGTGAAGCCCACTCCTGCAATCTCTATTGTTTAAAGGGTTTTATTTTATAGAGCAGATTTTGTCTTATTTTGAAAATCAAGCATGGTTGTCCTTTCAGGTCTGGGTTATTTCTCTTAGTTATATAGAACATGCTTGCTATTCTAAAACCATTGTGTATGTTATTATAAGCTTTAATAATCATTAGTAAGCATGGAGGGTTGTATGAAAGAAATTGACCTTTAGGGTCAATCACTGTTGTCTGGGTGTGGAACAGCAGTACATGCTGTTTAAGTTCCCCACACAACATGGCCGCCATGTAGTTGCCCCCCTATGAAGCTGGTCAAGGGTTAGGTGTCAGGTCAGGTTTAAGCCATAGAAATGAATGAATATCAATGAAAGCAATGCAAAGTCCTCAGAAAGATAGTAATCCATGCATGTGTGTGTGGTGTGGGTCTGTCTGTGTGTTGTGTGGTGTGGTGGGTGTGTGTTGTGTGTGTGTGTGTGTGGGTGTGTGTCCCAGTGTGAGACACAGAGAGGCAGAAAGAAAGACAGAATCCCATCCAGACATATACAGTAGGAGATACACAGAGCTATAAATAGAACAGTGAGGAATGAATCAGCCAATCAGCAAAGAGCGTCAGTGTAACTTGACACCTGCTGTTTCTCACTCACGCAGCACCTCTCTCTCTGTCTCCCCTGGTCTAGGCTTTATAACATGGAGGCGCATGCTCCCGAACAACTGGCCATAACTCTGAAACCGTAGGGGCGATCGATGTCATTCTTGGACCGTTTTTATCAGAACGGACAGGGGATCGAGAATATTAACACATTTTTGTTGAAAATATAATAATAAAGGCACAACACTGGGTGAAAAGAGAGGGAAAATGGAGAAAAAGGCAAAAATGCCTGAACATGCTCCCGAACAAAGTCTAATATCTCGGAATCCGTACATGGTATTTGAAAATTTTTTAAACTGTGGGCGACAGCTGTCCCTCGTCCCCAATCATGGATATTTTCATAGCTCTATGTCATTCACAGTATAAAATATGATTTTTGAAAGAAATGGTGTCACTCATGGATTACAGGTCAAGCTCTCATTGAAATACATGGGAGAAGGCCTACAGAAATCTACTGACTCTTGGCGATCGAGGGGTGTTTGACAGAAATCTATGAGACTTAGAACAATTTTGAAATTATTGTGTGAAAGCAGAGGCCCGGCCCTACAATCTGACCGAAATTGTGGCTGTAGAGCGAAATTTGTGGCCGTGAGGGCCAGTTGAAACTCATTTTTCCTGAAAAAAATCCCCTCTTTTCTACACTCTAGTAACTGCCATCTCCACTGTTAAGAGTGTGATTTTCTCGCAAACTTTGTGTCGCTTGGAGTCTAATTTTAGAGAAACCGTAGCAGTTATCAACAAACCGTTTTCACTTCTGAAGAGCCGGCGGATTTTCCTACAAACTGAAAGTCAAACTGTGTTTCTAGGTGAAAGTATGGCGATACAGCAGAGCCTCAAAAAACAGTGAATTTTGAGGATTTCTTCGCCCCTGACTCCATTCATTCCTATGGGGATTTTGGGCTCGGTTTTTCGTTAATTACGTCGCCATAGTAACTCGAAACGCCAATAAAAGTAATAGCACACCTCACGGGACCGAGCCGGTCGTTTTGATGTATATATTGTGGGGGTGCACGCAGCGGTTCGGGCCGCATTAACGGAGACGGAAGAAAAATAAAGAATAAATAAAGAGACCAGTTTAGAGGTGAATAGTAATAGGTGCCTGCCATGCATTGCATGGGAGGCAGTGCATTGCTTCGCAATGCACTGCTCTCCTATGCAATGCTATGGCAGGCCCCAACTAGAAAATTTCGGAAGAAATTTAGACGGGGCCTGCCTCTTGGTGCGTTTTGCTCCGACCAGAGCTTGCTATTTTTTTATTCATTGTCTATGCTATTATCAGCTTAAATATGACTAGTAACTCTGGAAGACTGAGGCTTTTATTTTGAAATTTTCAGTAAGCCTTATTTTAAAAGGCCAACACTGGGTGAGCTCCAACATAGTGTGAAGCCCAGTCCTGAAAAGATCTATTGTTTAAAATGCAAGGCTTTTATTTTGTAGAGCATGTTTGTCTTATTTTGAAAGTCCAGCATGGTTGTCCCTTCAGGTCTGGGTTAGTTCCATTAGTTATACAGAACCTGTTGCTATTTCAAAATCATTTTCTATGCTCTTGTGCAGCTCTCAAAATCCATAGTACTATGGGGGGTTGAGGCTTTTATTTTGAAAGTTTCAGTAACCATATTTATACAGCATAGTCCCATTTCCAACACGGGTGAACTCCAACAGTAGTGTAATGCCCAGTTCTGCAATGATCTATTGTTTAAAGTGTTAAAGGCTTTTATTTTGTAGAGCATGTTTTGTCTTATTCGTGAAAACCTAGTATGGGTGTCCTTTCAGGTCTGGGTTAGTTGCATTTGGTTAAATAGAACCCGCTTGCTATTTAAAATCCTTTTCTATGCTCTTGTGAGCTCACAAAATCCATAGTAAGTATGGGGGTTAGGCTTTTATTTTGAAAGTTTCAGTAGCTTTATTTCAAAGGACCAGCATAGTCCCATTCCCATCACTGGGGGAGCTCCAACAGTAGTGTGAAGCCCACTCCTGCAATCATCTATTGTTTAAAGGCTTTTATTTTGTAGAGCATGTTTTGTCTTATTCTGAAAACCTAGTATGGGTGTCCTTTCAGGTCTGGGTTACTTCCATTAGTTATATAGAACATGCTTGCTATTGCTAAAACCATTGTGTATGTTATTATAAGCTTTAAATAATCATTAGTAAGCATGGAGGGTTGATGAAAGAAATTGACCTTTAGGGTCAATCACTGTTGTCTGGGTGTTGGAACAGCAGTACATGCTGTTTAAGTTCCCCACACAACATGGCCGCCATGTAGTTGCCTCCTATGAAGCTGGTCAAAGGGTTAGGTGTCAGGTCAGGTTTAAGCCATAGAAATGAATGAATATCAATGAAAGTCAATGCAAAGTCCTCAGAAAGATAGTAATCCATGCATGTGTGTGTGGGTGTGTCTGTGTGTGGGTGTGTGTGTGTGTGGGTGTGTGTGTGTGTGGGTGTGTGTCCAGTGTGAGACACAGAGAGGCAGAAAGAAAGACAGAATCACATCCAGACATATACAGTAGGAGATACACAGAGCTATAAATAGAACAGTGAGGAATGAATCAGCCAATCAGCAAAGAGCGTCAGTGTAACTTGACACCTGCTGTTTCTCACTCACGCAGCACCTCTCTCTCTGTCTCCCCTGGTCTAGGCTTATAACATGGAGGCGCATGCTCCCGAACAACTGGCCATAACTCTGAAACCGTAGGGGCGATCGATGTCATTCTTGGACCGTTTTTATCAGAACGGACAGGGGAACATTAATATTCATCCTTTATTAGTGAAAATATAATAATAAAGACACAACACTGGGTGAAAAGTAAGGGAAAATGGAGAAAAAGGCAAAAATGCCTGAACATGCTCCCGAACAAAGTCTAATATCTCGGAATCCGTACATGGTATTTGAAAATTTTTTAAACTGTGGGCGACAGCTATCCCTCGTCCCCAATCATGGATATTTTCATAGCTCTATGTCATTCACAGTATAAAATATGATTATGGAAAGAAATGGTGTCACTCATGGATTACAGGTCAAGCTCTCATTGAAAATACATGGGAGAAGGCCTACAGAAATCTACTGACTCTTGGCGATCGAGGGGTGTTTGACAGAAATCTATGAGACTTAGAACAATTTTGAAATTATTGTGTGAAAGCAGAGGCCCGGCCCTACAATCTGACCGAAAATTGTGGCTGTAGAGCGAAATTTGTGGCCGTGAGTGCCAGTTGAAACTCATTTTTCCTGAAAAAAATCCCCTCTTTCTACACTCTAGTAACTGCCATCTCCACTGTTAAGAGTGTGATTTTCTCTCAAACTTTGTGTCGCTTGGAGTCTAATTTTAGAGAAACCGTAGCAGTTATCAACAAACCGTTTTCACTTCTGAAGAGCCGGCGGATTTTCCTACAAACTGAAAGTCAAACTGTGTTTCTAGGTGAAAGTATGGCGATACAGCAGAGCCTCAAAACAGTGAATTTTGAGGATTTCTTCCGCCCCTGACTCCATTCATTCCTATGGGATTTTGGGCTCGGTTTTTCGTTAATTACGTCGCCATAGTAACTCGAAACGCCAATAAAAGTAATAGCACACCTCACGGGACCGAGCCGGTCGTTTTGATGTATATATTGTGGGGGTGCACGCAGCGGTTCGGGCCGCATTAATTTTGACGGAAGAAAAATAAATAAATAAATAAAGAGACCAGTTTAGAGGTGCATAGTAATAGGTGCCTGCCATGCATTGCATGGGAGGCAGTGCATTGCTTCGCAATGCACTGCTCTCCTATGCAATGCTTGGGCAGGCCCCAACTAGAAAATTTCGGAAGAAATTTAGACGGGGCCTGCCTCTTGGTGCGTTTTGCTCCGACCAGAGCTTGCTATTTTTTATTAAACATCATTGTCTATGCTATTAATCAGCTTCAAAATATACTAGTAACTCTGGAAGACTGAGGCTTTTATTTTGAAATTTTCAGTAAGCCTTATTTTAAAGGCCAACACTGGGAGCTCCAACATTAGTGTGAAGCCCAGTCCTGAAAGATCTATTGTTTAAAATGCAAAGGCTTTTATTTTGTAGAGCATGTTTTGTCTTATTTTGAAAGTCCAGCATGGTTGTCCCTTCAGGTCTGGGTTAGTTCGCATTGTTATACAGAACCTGTTTGCTATTTCAAAATCATTTTCTATGCTCTTTTCAGCTCTCAAAATCCATAGTAACTATGGGGGTTGAGGCTTTTATATTGAAAGTTTCAGTAACCCATATTTCAAAGGAGCAGCATAGTCCCATTTCCAACACTGGGTGAACTCCAACAGTAGTGTAATGGCCAGTTCTGCAATGATCTATTGTTTAAAGTGTAAAGGCTTTTATTTTGTAGAGCATGTTTTGTCTTATTCTGAAAACCTAGTATGGGTGTCCTTTCAGGTCTGGGTTAGTTGCATTGGTTAAATAGAACCCGCTTGCTATTTAAAAATCCTTTTCTATGCTCTTGTGAGCTCACAAAATCCATAGTAACTATGGGGGGTTGAGGCTTTTATTTTGAAAGTTTCAGTAGGCTTTATTTTAAAAGGCCAACATGGTCCTATTTCCAATACTGGGGGAGCTCCAACAGTAGTGTGAAGCCCACTCCTGCAATCATCTATTGTTTAAAGGCTTTTATTTTATAGAGCAGATTTTGTCTTATTTTGAAAATCAAGCATGGTTGTCCTTTCAGGTCTGGGTTATTTCTATTAGTTATATAGAACATGCTTGCTATTGTAAAACCATTGTGTATGTTATTATAAGCTTTAAATAATCATTAGTAAGCATGGAGGGTTGATGAAAGAAATTGACCTTTAGGGTCAATCACTGTTGTCTGGGTGTTGGAACAGCAGTACATGCTGTTTAAGTTCCCCACACAACATGGCCGCCATGTAGTTGCCTCCTATGAAGCTGGTCAAAGGGTTAGGTGTCAGGTCAGGTTTAAGCCATAGAAATGAATGAATATCAATGAAAGTCAATGCAAAGTCCTCAGAAAGATAGTAATCCATGCATGTGTGTGTGGGTGTGTGTCTGTGTGTGTCTGTGTGTGTGTGGGTGTGGGTGTGTGTCCCAGTGTGAGACACAGAGAGGCAGAAAGAAAGACAGAATCCCATCCAGACATATACAGTAGGAGATACACAGAGCTATAAATAGAACAGTGAGGAATGAATCAGCCAATCAGCAAAGAGCGTCAGTGTAACTTGACACCTGCTGTTTCTCACTCACGCAGCACCTCTCTCTCTGTCTCCCCTGGTCTAGGCTTTATAACATGGAGGCGCATGCTCCCGAACAACTGGCCATAACTCTGAAACCGTAGGGGCGATCGATGTCATTCTTGGACCGTTTTTATCAGAACGGACAGGGGAACATTAATATTCATCCTTTATTTTTGAAAATATAATAATAAAGACACAACACTGGGTGAAAAGTAAGGGAAAATGGAGAAAAAGGCAAAAATGCCTGAACATGCTCCCGAACAAAGTCTAATATCTGGGAATCCGTACATGGTATTTGAAAATTTTTTAAACTGTGGGCGACAGCTGTCCCTCGTCCCCAATCATGGATATTTTCATAGCTCTATGTCATTCACAGTATAAAATATGATTATGGAAAGAAATGGTGTCACTCATGGATTACAGGTCAAGCTCTCATTGAAAATACATGGGAGAAGGCCTACAGAAATCTACTGACTCTTGGCGATCGAGGGGTGTTTGACAGAAATCTATGAGACTTAGAACAATTTTGAAATTATTGTGTGAAAGCAGAGGCCCGGCCCTACAATCTGACCGAAAATTGTGGCTGTAGAGCGAAATTTGTGGCCGTGAGGGCCAGTTGAAACTCATTTTTCCTGTAAAAAATCCCCTCTTTCTACACTCTAGTAACTGCCATCTCCACTGTAAAGAGTGTGATTTTCTCTCAAACTTTGTGTCGCTTGGAGTCTAATTTTAGAGAAACCGTAGCAGTTATCAACAAACCGTTTTCACTTCTGAAGAGCCGGCGGATTTTCCTACAAACTGAAAGTCAAACTGTGTTTCTAGGTGAAAGTATGGCGATACAGCAGAGCCTCAAAAACAGTGAATTTTGAGGATTTCTTCCGCCCCTGACTCCATTCATTCCTATGGGATTTTTCGGCTCGGTTTTTCGTTAATTACGTCGCCATAGTAACTCGAAACGCCAATAAAAGTAATAGCACACCTCACGGGACCGAGCCGGTCGTTTTGATGTATAAATTGTGGGGGTGCACGCAGCGGTTCGGGCCGCATTAATTTTGACGGAAGAAAAATAAAGATATAAATAAAGAGTCCAGTTTAGAGGTGCATAGTAATAGGTGCCTGCCATGCATTGCATGGGAGGCAGTGCATTGCTTCGCAATGCACTGCTCTCCTATGCAATGCTATGGCAGGCCCCAACTAGAAAATTTCGGAAGAAATTTAGACGGGGCCTGCCTCTTGGTGCGTGCTTCTGGGACCACAAAGTTTCTCTGGCCGTTAGGTTTAGCTCCCATCAGGTTTGAGGGCAGAACTATGAAGAGCTTAAAAGAACTGTAAATTTGTGTTAGTTCAATTAAAGTCACCAAAAACTGTTTTCCATTTACCTGAAACAGGATTCAGGTTTCATTACATGAGGTTAAAACATGGCTTCAGACTTGAACCTGTCATAATAATGCATTTCAAAAACAGCTGGGAACAATAGTTTAGCAGCAATATTAATGTTCAACCAAATTCAGCATTCTACATTTACATGACTAAATGTTTTTATTAAATATTGTAGTTAAATTTTATTCTGTAGCCAAGAGTATGATTCATGTTGATGAGGAAATAAAAACTTTCTGAATCAGGATGCGTTTGTACCATGAGTTTTAATGGTAATTTACACAAGTAAATCCACTTCTTGATACTTCAGATAATTCAATTCAATTCAGTTTTATTGATATAGCGCCAATTCACAACACATGTTGTCTCAAGGCACTTCACAACGGTCAGGTTCATACATTCCAATTAATCCTAACAATTGAAATGACTGAAGTCCTTAGCGATGACAAACATTACAATTAGTTTCCTTCAGAATGGATTTGAACAATAACATTTGGTCTGACAAAGCAATACATGTAATTAGTTCAGCTCAGTGATCTCCTGCTATAGTTTCTTTTGAAGCTCTTTGACTTGAGACACTTTAGTTTCCTGTTGGGATGTGATCTGCTGCTTCACATCAGAGCCTTCATGGTGAGAAGTGGAGGAAAGTTGAAAATAGCCACCTGTAAAATTCAATTGAAATAAATAAAACATTAATATACATGGTACATTTTTTGATTTATTTGATAATTAACAAATGCAGTGGAAATTAAGCTTACATAAGTCCAGAGGTTGCAGACTGTGTGCCGCAAATGCTTGATGTTTGCTCCCGCCTCGTTGACGCTCCAGCTGTTGGTCAAGTTGTTGATGGCGATGACCCGTCCCACGGCATGTTGAAAGAAACACAGACATCAAGATAAAACTTTCAAGCCTTAAGAAAAATCATCATCATTTAAAATCATGAACATGCAGATTTCTAACTACGTAGGTGACCCAGGAGGGGTCTATGTTGCAACTGCAGTAAGTTTTGAGAAAAATGTACAATCACAACTTCATTGTGTTGTTGCAAATTACCCTGAACATGTCGTGGACATACCTGGTCATGGGGCACGGAGTCCAGAAACCTTGACATAAAGAGACACAAATTACTTCAATGAGAAAAGCACAGAAAATAACTTATCCTAAGCTCAGTTAATGAAAAGCAAAATGAAAGCCATATCTTTTTCTCCGTAGACTGCTTGGAAGATCAAGGCTGCCAGGTGGGTTGGGGTGTCCTGCGCTAAAAGCATGGATACATGAATAATTACAATCATGAGATTCATGTTATATTTGAACTTTTACCAACAGCTACTATAATTGCAACATACAAAATACTTTTTAGGTTCATAGTGTATCATCAGCTAGATTTTGGATACCTTGGTGACGTATGATGGGCCGCTCTGCAAATCGACCAGGTCCAGCTTCCTCCATCTCTTCTTGGAACCCTCATGAGTCATGCCGTGCGTTGCATGCTCTCAAGCCTGCAAAAACTTACTAAAACTGGGCAAAAAACGGTTCTTTCCACTCAAAGCAAATTAACATAATGGCCAAGCAAACAGAGCGGAGTGGAGAATGTCCATAGTGTGGAAAAAACTGCTCCATCAGACTGGAGCATTGGCTCATGATCAGAAAGAAAACCAAAAAAGGAAAATAAAAAGAATACTAGAGAGCTCTAGCAGGTTCTCTAGGGGAGTTAAATAAAATGTTTCAAAAATGCACTGGTCTCCAAATTAGTTCAGTGGTCGTCTGAAGTAGCTGTATTCAAGAGTAATAAGCTTCACAGCCGTTACTGGACCTGTACAGGCCGTCAGCCGACACCGCTATTCTTATTACCTGTTAAATACATTCACTTTCTTACAATATCCCAGGGGTATCCTAGGTGACCACTCGGTGCCTCAAATGGAGTACTGTGGTCGTCTGAAGTAGCTGTATTCAAGAGTAATAAGCTTCACAGCCGTTACTGGACCTGTACAGGCCGTCAGCCGACACCGCTATTCTTATTAGCTGTTAAATACATTCACTTTCTTACAATATCCCAGGGGTATCCTAGGTGACCACTCGGTGCCTCAAATGGAGTACTGTGGTCATCTCAAGTTGAAGTATTCATGAGCAATAAGCTTCACAGCCGTTACTGGACCTGTACAGGCCGTCAGCCGACACCGTTATTCTTATTACCCTTTAAATACATCAACTGGATTTCCAGTATCCAAGCGAATCATTGAGGACATTTGATTCTGATTATTTGTTCTCACTTTGGTGTTTTTACCTAAGATGGAGTACCATTAAAAATGACAGGACTATTGTCCTAGTGTAATTTGTTTCCCAGCCCTCCTCTCAAGTCATGGTGAAGATGCAGCTGAAAATGAAGCCAAAATGCAATATACAGGGTTGTGGTAACTGTAATAAGTCTGCAACACACCTGACTGAACACAATATTCTGGCTGAGAAATGTAAATGTGGTCAATGAGAGTCTGCCTTTCCGTTGTTGGATCCGAGATGAGTTGAGTAAATCCTTTGCTTCCAAACAACTCCTTGATTGCTTTTTTCCCCGGAGAGAGGAGGTCCTCGTTGAAGTCTCCCAATACCACAACTGGCTGAATATCCATTGAATTCAGGCCATCCAAAAGATTTTCCATGTTTGTCAAAAACGTAGCTAGATCATAACTTGGTGGCCTGTAAACCGTGGCAATGAGGGCTGTGATCGGCGCATCCACTTTCACAACGTTGTATTCGAGATCGGTAACATTGTGAAAGTATCTCCGCTCCTGGGGTTGTAGAAGACTCCTGCAGTAAGTGGCGACTCCTCCCCCCTCTTTGGTAGACATGTCCACTCGGTTGGAATAAGAAACATGTCTGTTGCGTGAAAAGAAACAATAACCCTCCATTTGGCAACAAGCTGGAGCAGAAGATCCAAATAAATGAGTCTCGGTAAGGCATAAAATATCTGCCAATCTGAGTTCATGATGGTGTTTCATGTCCTCAGAATGAGAGATGAGACCTTCGACGTTGTGATGAATAATTCTTAAAGTTGCACTTTGATGACGTGATTGAAAATTCAAGAGGGGTCTGGCGTTTGAGAACGATGCTGTTCTCATCGAATCCATAGCTGCTCTGATATTTTCATCGGCGTAGATCTTATTCTCGTCCAAATCAATGATTTTAAGTCCTTCCAGAGAAGTTGTGCGACTGAGGGCGACGTATGCCATTCCGTGTTCAAAAACTCTCTTCAAAGAAACAACTGCAGACTTCATGGTCATCCCTTGTACTTTGTGTGCTGTACATCCAAACGCCAACTTGATTGGAAACTGATGTCGAACAACTCCTTTTATGCTGGTTTGTTCCTCAAATCTCTCGATGTAAACAAAGTTGTCTGGTTTCCCTTTGATTTTTTTGGTGTGGCCAGCTGTGGGACTATCCAGTTTCAGTCCTATTAATTTCACGGTTCTGTTTCCATCTTTAGTCCTGGTGATGATATCTGCAATAGTGCCAAAGGTTCCATTGACAAGACCATCCTCTACGTTCAGGTTTCTTATGATCATGACTCTGATTCCCAATCCGACTTGTAGATTGTCAGGCAAATCTCGTTTCTTGGCTTTGACGCAGGCTACCTAGATTTGTCATGTTTCCTGTTTTTGTATCCCTCTTGTAGTCCTCTGCCTGAACATCAACTATTACTGTTGATAAAGAAGCCACAACTGCTGCATTGTGAGCGTCCACCTCTTTGTTTGTGGCAAAAACATGCAGCACGTCCATTGGACACTCTTTGGGGTCGGTAATAGTTTGTGTTAAGAGAGATCTGTCGCCGTCGCTGAGTAAATCTGCTTTCCCTTTAACTCTAATCCGGTTCAGGAGCTCCGCAAATGCTCTGTCGTCTTTCTGTCGCATGATTTCCGTCAGACTGACCATGTGGAAATTTTCGTTCCAGATATCAAGGACGCCGGCCTCAGTGACACAAAGAGGTTTTGCTCCTCCCACTGGTGGCAGCTGGTAGAAATCTCCCACAGCCAAAACAGAAATCCCTCCAAATGGTCTTGTGTTTCCCTTGATTTGTTGAAATCTCCAGTGGACATATGAAAACAAGTCTTTGGAGATCATGGAGATTTCATCAATGATTAAGATTTCTACATTGGAAAGAACGGCTCTCACTTCATCCAGTGTATTTCCAAGTCCTTTGTATGGTGGCTTTAAGCTTTTGGGTAGCTTCAAAACTGAATGTAAAGTCTTGCCTGAGATGTTGTAAGCTGCAGTTCCAGTAAAAGCTGTGAGGAGTACCGTGGGCTGAGACATGTCACCAATATCGCGAAATCTGGGAAGCTGGCGCAAGAGCTTGGTTGCTTCCTGGTAAACACATTTGATAACATGAGACTTGCCACAGCCCGCCCCTCCAGTCAAAAAATAAAAAAACGGGTCTGGATTTTGACCCCAGACACGTTGCAGACACCAATGGCGAATGGCGTAAAACATGGAAGCTTGAGTCTCATTTAAACTACGGTACATTTGTCTAATAAAATCAGGGCTCAATTTGGGTATTTCGATTGCTGGCATGGCTCCACTGTTGACATCAACTTGGTATTCTGGGACAGGGTCTTGTTCTTCACTTTCATCGATTGAGGGTCGCTCCGCTACGCATTCCAAACGGTCCAACTCAACTTCAGGAGCAAAAGTGTTCCAAGCATTGCGAACCGGTCCTTGCTTTGTCAGTTCTTCCATAATCTTGTCGATTTTCTTTCCTTCACCTTCGTATCTTTTGCGGTTCCACTCAACGTACTGTTTAACTTGCCAGCTACCACAGAGTCCATTGTCGTAAAAGGCTTTGTAAGTTGTGTGTTCCTCATTTTTCAGGTCCTCATCTCTTCTGTGTGGAAAGTACAACTTCAGAAGCCGTCTGTAAAACTTTTCTGGTGTTTTCTTCTCTGAGAAACGGGTAAATCTGATAACTGCTGGTTTGCCCATTGTTCTCTTCTGGATGTATCCGGCATCATTTAGGAGGGGGATTGCATTTGGTCCTTCAATTTGTTTTCCATAAAGGACCCTGTATTCCGACACAAATTCCGCCAGGCACATGTGTTGAAATTCTAACGTTTCAGGTCTGTTGAGATATTTTTCAGGCAATCCTGTCATCCAAACATTCTCTTCATCTGGGGCCATGTTTATCAGTTTGCTCATGGGAAGGCTCATTTTCACACAGTCTTCATCAGTTTGGATAAAAATGACACTGCGTGATGACTTTTTAAGGGGTAGACTACATGTACGGGCTACTGACTCTTGAGCGCTAACTTCTCTCTGTTTTGAATAGGCCTGCATGATCTTTTTCATCTCGTCCCGTTGGTTGACATCGGACTTCTTTAGATCCTCCACAACGGATTTGAGGAACTGCGCCATTTCATGCTCTGGCTTGGCTATGTAGGACATCATGTACTCAATACAGCTGTACTCATCGATCACATACTGAATGTCCATGTTAGCATTCCAAGCACGCAGGAGATCCGGGTTGTATCCATTCACCCAGCTGTCTTTGGGATCACGCTTCATCATCACTACCATTCCAGAAGTCAGAGCATCCACATAGTGGTTGTATTCTTCTTTGGTCATCTTACAAGCCTGGAGTAATTCTGGCAAATCCTTGAAAGAAGATTTTTGATCCATGAGCAAATCCCTTATTGATTTCAGCTTCCTCTTTGCTTCTCTTTGTTGGTTTGAGATGATTATTGGCTTCGATTTTCTGGACTTCTTCTGGCCATCCTTTTGTCTGGATTGCTTAGCTTTTTCATCACAATCATTTTCAAAGTCGAATAAGAGAGGGGCTGTGATTCTGGTGCGGTCCATGGGTAGTTTGGGAAATCCAAATCTGCATTGCACATTTCCTTTCTTGCATGATTTGGAATGCTTTTTGCTGTGCATTTGAACCTCCGTTACAATTTTGTGGAGCTCAGGGTCTGTGGTTTCATCGGGCAACTGACAGGATATGTAACGGTCGATGAAATTGATGACTTGGTCACAACATGAGGGGTCCTCCATCTCAGGTGCATCCTTAATCCATATCACAGAATGTATATGCGGGGAACCCCTTGCTTGAAATTCCACACGATAAAAGTAATCCTCAACTGGTCCGATGGGCTGCGCAGGGGACAAAATGAGATCTGTGAAGAGAGCATCCACCCTCTTGGAGAACATTCTCATCACAGTAACAGGGTTGCTCCTAAGAATGTCACACTTGGTGTTCCAGTCGAGCTCTGAGAAGTTGACCTGCTCTCCGTGTTGAGCTTTGATGGCCTCAATGACTTCCGGCCATCTCATTTCAGCAGCAGAGAAGGTACAAAAGAAGGTTGGCTTTCCCAGCTGCCTCACCATGGCGTGCAAATCGCGCAAACCTTTCTCCCAATAAGCTGGAGTTCCTCTTAGGGGTTGCATAAAACGAGTGGCCTCTTTATTTTGGATGAGTTTTTCTAACTCTTCTTTGTCCTGTAGCATCTTGCTGGAAATGTTTTGTCCTTCTTTGCTCCTGGCTTTGCCTTTTCTTGACTGAATTGACATGCTGTTGTTGGCCATATGAGTCTCAGTAACAAACTGAGCAAAGAAAAGATAACTCTGGTCTTTGGCAAATCGAGTGTCTACAGAGAAAAGCCTGACATTGAAATACATACTTGGTGACAGTATAACTCGTCTGGCTTCGTCTAACGTGTTTTGGCCAGTGGGGAACTGCACAGGAAAAGCCTTGGCTTCCAGCCTTGGAACAGTAAAGAAGCCAACGGGTTTGTTTCCTTGGGCGGGAGCGACACTAAAAATTCCATCTCCATAGGAGAGCACTTCCTGTGCTATGTCAGGTGGCTGCATACAAGTGTCCAAGATCAGACCCGGTCGAAGAGCCTGATGTTCTTCCCCTATGTGGTCAGGTTGGTCTGTGACTGCATCCTCTGCTTGGGTTTCTGATTCCTCAACAGGTTGGTCGTCCTGGAAATCCTCAAATGTTGCACTTTCATTTATATTTACATCCTTGTAATCCGGGTGGGTCTCTTTAAGCTTTCTGAGTGCAGCCAAAACATTTTCCATGTTTACTGTGTAAAAGTATTGGTATCCTTTGTATTTAATTTTCCTCTTCAGCTTAACCTGTAAAAGCTGTGCTTCTGTGCTGGGCCTGGGAAGACAGTTCACGATTGTTTCCATTTCCGAAGGTACACAAACAACAGCTCCATGAATTGCTCTCTGCTGTCCTTTGGGCAATGAAACAATCTTGGCAAAAGGCAGTATTTTTGCAATTAATTGCCTCTCAAGTACATTCAATAGGGAAAGCTCTGTGGGAATCGGTGCCAGGTCCAGGTGATTGGCAGCAGCGATTGATGGCATCTTTCCTCTGGTTACGTAGCTGTCACATGTGTAGCAGATCCACTCCTGAGTCCTCTCTTTGGGTACAGAACACGGGGCGGAGCATGCAGAGTCACACATGTGAACATACGTACCTGTCAGGCATTCGGCCTCCACACGAATGTTCTTGGTATATTTGGCTCTGTTACAATGCTTGACTTGACTCGGGAAAAGAGCTCTGTGACAAACCGTGCAGACATGTGTGGGTCCAAGTTGAATTTTCTCTTGAAATTTCAGAATTGCAGCTTTCATTTCGTTGCTGATCAGAGGCTGTGGAGTTCCTTGGAGAAAGCCTAAAGTCCTTCTGTATTTTCGCCTGATTCTCATTGCACACTGCAGCATTGTATTTTGAGGAAGTGTCTTCTTTGATAGCCTTAGTCTCCTGTTGACAGCACATTTTTTATTATGTTGCACCCGGAACTGTAACTTGCTGTACATTTTCTTCATATACATCCTCATAAGTCTTTTCTGTCTGGCTGTGAAGTTGGGATCGTTGCTGTACCTTTCCTTTATATAGTTCTTCATAAATGTTTTTTGTCTGGCTGTGAAGTTGGGTTCGTTGCTGTACCTTTCCTTTATATAGTTCTTCATAAATGTTTTTTGTCTGGCTGTGAAGTTGGGTTCGTTGCTGTACCTTTCCTTTATATAGTTCTTCATAAATGTTTTTTGTCTGGCTGTGAAGTTGGGATCGTTGCTGTATCTTTCCTTCATATACTTCTTCATAAATGCTTTCTGTCTGGCTTTGTAGTTGGGATCGTTGCTGTATCTTTTCTTCACATATTCCATTAGTCTCCTTCGGTAAGCAACATCACGCTTGTATCTAGCAGTTAACTGGATCTTCCTCTCTGCATGTTGAAGAAGATATGCTTGTTTCATTGCCCGTAGTTTTTTTACCTTATATGTAGGCGATGTATCATATTTTTCTTTCTCAGATGTTCTTTGTTTCATTTTTTTAACTACATCCTGTCCCAGCTGTGCTTTGACCCTGTCTCTTACTTTTATTCTCCTGGCTTTTGGCAATTTGGACACATCTGGCATCGTTGGGACAGTTTCCTCTAATATGTGGCCAACTTCAACAAGCCAAGCTGGCATTTCCTCTTCATCCTCTTCATCAGAAGCGCTCTCTGATTTCTTAGCACCTGGGCTTGCTTGTGTGGATCCAGGTGAAATATTCAGATTGCTCAAGGCCGGAGGAGGGGCATCACCAATGTCGTCGCTGACAAACGATACTGGTACAAACTCATACGTGGCATTGGGGCCACGGTTCTGAAAGAGTTTGTACAGATGTTCAACCATGAGCGTTAGGTTGCTAAAGGTCATGACCACTGCAGTTCCGTTAGGATGGGGCAGGCCTGCTGAGTTTCTGGAGTGAGAATCAAAAACTCCAAACCTACCGTCTCTGTCCCGGAAAACTGCAATGCACTCAGGAGTCACCAAAAGAAAAGCATGGGTGACATTTTCAGACAGACACTCTAGTTGTGAGGCAAGAGGAAATCCCATTGGCCGTGACCTTTGAGGGCTATCATTCTGACACAAAACACGACCAACTCTGACACCCGTTGTGTGTACAGAGTAGATGTTCCCGTCTGTCAGTACTTGTTGGGGCATCTCTTCAACTGTCAAGTGATTATCAACAAATCTACCGTCCAACATGAGCTGCTGTTTAATGCCAACATAAAGTGCATCTCCTTGCTCAAGTACTCTGTCAAGTAAGACTGTGTCACACTGCAACCCCTCACTGTGGTACGCTAAAAATGTCAGAGCCATACAGGTACACTGGTGATTACGGGAAAATGTACCGTATCTGTAGTCAGCCTGGCAATGTGTGGCCCTCACAGTCTGGACAGGCGGACCGCTGGCACAGGGTTCCAACGAAGAAGCCTGAATCATAATCAGAAAATGGCATAAATTTAGCATTTTTACATACATTTTTTGGCTCATAAGTTAACAAATTAAAAATATACAACTGTATTAAACAAAAACTGTTAACAGGTCAAGTTTAGTTTCCAGGATGTAGATATTCAAAATATTTGACATTACAACAGTAGATTATTCATGAAAGTTACCTGGCAGCTGTCATCCCTGACATGGTCCTCCAGAGGCGCGGGAGAGGACTTGGCGGGGGCATCAACCTCCAACGTGGGGGTGGCTCTCCTGGGCTGGCGACGGGCTGGCCTGGTACCTCTCAGTCGGAGCTCCCTCCACCTGAAATCAAGAGGAGCTTTAAAGTTGGTGGAAAGTACAGAAGATGCACACAACTCTATATCTTGAGGTCTCTGATTTAGGCTCTGTTGCAAATATATTTTAAATAATTTAAGACAACTTACATCCACTACTATTCAACTATTGAAACTACTTTAAAACACAGAAAACAGTTTGAAATGCTTTCTGTACCAGAAACCAGGCAAGTGTCTCACAACACCGGCTTCAGTAGTTTTTGTTGATTTTGGTGCCGCCGTTTAAAAGGTTAATAAAGTTTAGTTTCCAGTATTTACATATTTAAAATATTTGACATTACAACAGTAGATTATTCATGAAAGTTACCTGGCAGCTGTCATCCCTGACATGGTCCTCCAGAGGCGCGGGAGAGGACTCGGCGGGGGCGTCAACCTCCAACGTGGGGGCGGCTCTCCTGGGCTGGCGACGGGCTGGCCTGGTCCTCTCAGTCGGAGCTCCCTCCACCTGAAATCAACAGGAGCTTTGAGTTTAGTGGAAAGTACAGAAGATGCACCAAACATCTTGAGGTATCTGTGATTTAGGCTCTGTCTACAACATGTTCTGTTGCAAATATAATTTAAAACAACTTACATCCACTACTATTCAACTTTAAAACACAGAAAACAGTTTGAAATCCTTTCTGTAATGATAGATCAAAGGTTAAAATAGTTTCAGACCTGCAGCTCCTCCGGTCTCGGCTTGGAGGGATCGGGTCGTGGACGACGTCTCACACTGGCTTTCTAAATAAAAGACAAAACAAATGCAATGAAATGACTGACAGACCATTTGTAGCACATCAAATTTAAAATGAGCATCCAAAAATACCTTCTTCCCCTTCAGAGCACGTGTCGGTAACGGAGCGTCACGGCCAGACGCAGGAACGATCAGGTCCATCTCCTCCAGCACCGTTGGGCTGAACCACACAGGATTCGGGGGAATGGTCGAGTCCAGCAGGTCTCCCTTTAAAATAGAAAATAAAAATGCTTAAAATGTTTTCATTCCTTCACTGAGGGAACACACAATGTTCAGATTTGAGGTGAAGCAAAACGTACCTGTTGGTCAACCATCCTCCCAGTGATGTGTGGAGAGCCATCACCCCTCTGGACCTGGCGCGACGTCTGTATTGATTAGAAGATTTACAATGCTTACACATTCCCTAAAACAATGCTTACGTTTTATTAAAAAATCAAGTATGCATTACTTACCCTCTGGCCACCACGGACAACAGTCCAAGCGAAAGGGTCCGAAGGACGCGGAGCTGGAACCTCGCCGACCACAACCAGCCTGGGGGGGGAACGTCTCACCACGGGGGAAGGAGGCGTCACAGGAGCAGGAGGCGGAGGCCTAGGGGGGGAACGTCTCACCACGGGGGAAGGAGGCGTCACAGGAGCAGGAGGTGGAGCTGGAGATGTCGGTGCACTTAACTCAAGTTGCGTGTAGGACGCATCCCACAGCAACTGAGCAAGGACCTCCATCCCAGGATGGTCGCTCAGGTGAACCTGCAACACACAAGTCAAATAACACATTCAATCATGAACATTAAGCACTAGTAACATTTTGATAGCAACAAATATAAAAATTCAACTTACGCCATCCCTGCTCCACATGTCCAAGCAGCTCCGCGGGAAATGTTCAACTACCGAGAGGTAGCGAACATCTGAAGGAGAGAGGAAGACAACAGTCATTCTTAATGCCGCTCAGACTAACACTGTAGTGATTTAATGATAGAGAGACACCTAGCACTACTCTGTTTTTCACTAATTTTGTGTTAATTCCAACTTTAATTGGCAGTGAGCTGAGAACACATTAGGAACATTACCCAATTCCACAAACTAAAATGTCAGTATAAAAATAAATTGTGTAACATCACTTACTTCTCCGAGCAGCCACACGGTGGTACTCCTGCCGGAGCAGCTGTTGGTGGTCTTCCTCCACGGTGAGACGTGGAGGAAAGTCCACAACAACCACCTGTATGATTGAATCAAAGTAAATAACACAAATTAACATACATTTATATATATATATATATATATTTTTTTTTTTTTGAACAAATTCAGTGAATATTAGACTTACGTTAGGGCAGAGGTTGCCGACGGCGAGCAGCAGCCCCTCGAAGTCCGCGCCCGACTGCTGCACGGTCCTTCTGGCTTCCAAGTTGTTGCCGGGTGCCAGAAGACAGACTACCTCGGGGGTCCGAGGCAGAACTGCTCCCAGCACCTCACGCCTCAACTCGTCCGCCGAGGCCCCGGGGGTTGCAAGAAACCCAAAGGAGAGGTTGCCCTCTGGCATGGAGACAAACTCATCAACGTAAGCACGCAGATGAGAGTCACCAACCAAAAGAACAAACTGAAAAAGAAATAAAGAAAAAAGATGAACGTGATATGATTAGGTTTTCAGTGCACACTGAGAATGAAGTATAAGGTGGGACAGAAACAACATACCCTCTTCTCCGGGACCGCGGCTGGCAGGACCAACTTGTGACTACGGTAAGTCACAGGGGAAAACGGCCACTTCACGACGCGATGGCGACGCCCCGTCCCACGGCCTATAGAGAGACAAACATACAGTTCAAAATCAAATATCACTGAATTTAGAATTGAACATATTCTACAAAATAACTTAATGTACATACGTGACACAAGAGAGGTCAATGGCCTACGGGGCTCCTCCTGGCAAACCACCTGGCCCGGGGACTCCAGCAGTCGGGACATCTGAGAACAAATAAAAATTCAATGACTAAATAAAACCAAACAAATGATCCAAAACTTAGTTACTGAACAGTAAACTACAGCTTTACCTTCTTCTCCGGAGACTGGGTGGGGGTCCAAGCCTGCGCGGTGGGTGGGGATGTCCTGGGCTGCAAACACAGGGATAATTACAACCATGTTGAAAGCACAAAAGTACCAACAACTACTGTTATACTAGGAAAAAAATAAACTATTACGATTTATAACTCAAGATACCTTGGCGACGTCCGGCTGGCTGCTCTGCAGGTCCTCCTGGTCCAGGGTCCTCCATCTCTTCTTGGCGGCCTCAGAGCGTCGTCCCTTGCGTGGCATCCTGGCAGACAGAGAGAAAAACAGAAGAAAACTGGGGGAGAAAAAACCGGTTATCTAGATCAAAGCAACAGAGAAAATACAAACTGTAAAATGTATTTAAATATGTTCCAAATGAATGAAACAGTGTTTGTGGGAAGATAGTGAGTGAATGTGTGTGTGTGTGAGTGAAAGTGTGTGTGTTAGTGAATATTATGTGTAGCTATGAAAATAAATGTCTGTTGTGTCTGAATATGTTTATCTAGTCAGTGTGTTGTTTTCTGATTGAGATGTAACAGTAGTGTAGATGATTGAAGGTGGGTGTAGTGAAGCACAGGTGAAGATCACAGCTGGCAGCACTGGAAAACTTCCAAATCGCAACGTCTCGCACAAGTGAAAAGCTGTAATGAAAAGCAAAAAAAATATCCATTAAAAACAATGTTATTCAAAATATTCAGTTCCAAAATATATTTAAAACCAGGGCTAAAGCTCAAAATTGCTCATTAATGCTCTTAAAGTACCAATATGATGTTCAAACATCAACACATTTCATAACCCTGGTCATTAGTAGTATTTAAAAGAATGCAAAACAAAAACAAAGTTATGATTTTGTTGTGTAAACAAAAAATAAAGTTTAACCAAATTATCAAGATCTTTCACTGTAGGAGCTAATTAAAATAACCAAACACAGCTGTAACATGTTGAATTTGTTCTTAAATGTATATCAAGTCCATCTTAATTGATAAAATATGATAACTGAATAAAAGGCAAATGAAACAATATGGAACAAATACTGAATGGCAAGTCAACATAGTATAATAAATGTCAACAGATATGAAGAGTTGCAAACAATCAGGCAGCAAATTACAAGTAGTCATATGGTTGATTAAAAATATTCCTCATGATCTCTGTGATAAAATAGCAACAAACTTAATACTTCAGTGATACATTTCTGTCTTTATTGTTAAAATAATATCAGCATAAAACTATTTAGATCCGTCTCTTCTACTAATGTGCAGTTCCACACAGACAGAACCAGCATTACATTGATCCACGTTTTCACCATCAGAAACAAAGCTTCACTGCAGAGCAGACAGTAAACAACGCATGTTTGTGCTGGTTTGTAACACATGGTGGCTCAACAAAGGAATTGCAGACACAATGAAAGCTCAAACAACGATATATTTTATATGTTGGACCAGCAGCAGTCCAGTTTGGGCAAAAACATGTAAACGGACATATGAGAGCAAAATAGCTTTATAAAGTAGATGGGTAAATCTCCCCAAAACATGTTGGAGCTTTTCAGGACATGCAGAGCTCCTTTGAGACACAGCACACTATCTGAGGAGTAAACAGGGACTGATTTAAGATCGTTTTTTTTTTTTACCTCATTATACCTCAGCAATTCACTTTAAACCCCACCAAAAATATGAACTCCATAGAGAATATTAATAAAAGCCCTTGCCTTTATTCTATACCTTACTGTGTTTATGTAAATCAAATACAAAGCAAACAATTAGATGCTATCAAAAGCTAGCATATATACAAGCCAAAACCGAACGTTTAGTGACAACAAAACCTATAAAAACTCACTAGCTTTATATAAACACGCATCAGGTTTAACAATCCTAACCATATTAAATCATATTTCACCGTGATAAAGCAGCTAAACACGATATTTTACAGAGAAAGGACAAAGAAGTGTTACCTAGACCGGAGCAGACTCGCAATGATAACAGTGAGATGCTATCCAGTTAGCATATATACAAGCCAAAAACGAACTTTTCTTGACAACAAAACCTATAAAAAGTCACTAGCTTTATATAAACACGCATCAGGTTTAACAATCCTAACCATTTTAAATCATATTTCACCGTGATAAAGCAGCTAAACACGATATTTTACAGAGAAAGGACAAAGAAGTGTTACCTAGACCGGAGCAGACTCGCAATGATAACAGTGAGATGCTATCCAGTTAGCATATATACAAGCCAAAAACGAACTTTTCTTGACAACAAAACCTATAAAAAGTCACTAGCTTTATATAAACACGCATCAGGTTTAACAATCCTAACCATTTTAAATCATATTTCACCGTGATAAAGCAGCTAAACACGATATTTTACAGAGAAAACACACAGACGTCTTACCTAGACCGGAGCAGACTCAGAAGGGGGAAGATTCCAGAAGCTTGACCGGGACATAGCGCAGCATCAGCCAATCAGAGAGCGACATCTGGGAAGATTCCAGAAGCTTGACCGGGACATAGCGCAGCATCAGCCAATCAGAGAGCGACATCTGTCAGGGCTGTAAAGTTGTTGATGGATTTAACTTTTCAAAAAACTAATTTTAAAATTAAATAAACTGTAATAAAATCTTTATAGGAAATAAATAAACTTTAAAACATTATAAAAACGAAAAAAAAAACGTATTTTTTTTATAGATTGAGCCAGTGTGTTTACCCAGCTAGAGCTCATGACGTCACAGACATGAGTACAACATTACATGGTCTAAAATCACACCTAAATGCTTCTGGTATTTAATGGATCTCCTACAAAACTGATGCTCTGTACTTATTTTAAATGTAGATTTGTAGTTTGTAATTAACAGTGTGCTCCTCTTTTTAATCCATGCAGAAATATCAGCTCCAATTACTGATTGTTACTTTCATCCTCTTGAAGGATACCAGAATCATAAATATTATTTCTCAGTTAAACTTGCCTAGGCAAACTCCGGTCTCAGAACGCAGTCAATCAGCTGAGGTGCTGCAGTGATTTATTAGGGCTGGGGCTAGGGGGGGCTTTTTGTGCTAACAATGCATGGAGTTGTATTTGAGTGTCTGCTATATTATGAAAAAATAATTTGTATGTGAGTCAGCCTCATGTTTGATCATTAAGACACATAAAGACCTTTGAACAACCAACAGTTGTCTGTGTGTTGGTTCTATTGTGATAAAAGGATCAAAAAAGTTGTGAATGTGTCCATACAGACCCAAAATAAAATCCATTGTGCCTATTAGATTCATCTTTTGGAGACCAAAAGTCATGCTGCATATGAATGTGTGTGAATGTGATGCAGCTAATTGTAAAGCTAACACAGAGCTCACCTAAACAAAACCATCGAACTGGATCTTTCTCTCTACTGTTCTCATGGGCATTTAATTCAATTCTTGCATATGAATGTGTGTGAATGTGATGCAGCTAACTGTAAAACTAACACAGAGCTCACCTAAACAAAACCATCGAACTGGATCTTTCTCTCTACTGGTTCTCCTGGCCATTTAATTCAAATTCAGTTCCAAATCAAAAATACTTTATTGATCCCAAATGGAAATAAAATGTTGCTGACACTCATATGAATGTAGATTTTTTTTAAAGTCTCTGTTGTGTGGATCAGAGGTCAATGGGTTCCTCTCCACTGCTCTGTCTCTGTGAGAGTCGATGTCATAGTGTGTCGCTGTGTCTGTGTGTTAGAGACAGGGCTTTTATCAAGACTAAAATTTTAAGTAGAAGCTGGTACACTGACAGTGACTGCATGCAATGATGTTCAGTGTAAAATAAAAAGGCTTTTCTTTTGTAGAGTATGTGTAGGCCTTATTTTGAAATTCCAGTTTGGTTACCAATAAATGTTGTTTTAATCTTATTAGTCAAATGGAACCTTCACCTCCTTCTAATATACAATTGTTTTTTAACTTAAAAGGTCTACAGTAGCTATGGAACATTGAGGGTTTTATTTATAGATTAATTTTAAAAGGCCACTGTCTTATTTTGAAAGTCCAGTGTAGTTGTCAGTTATGGCTGGCTTGAATGTGATCAGTCATGGCAGCTTCTGGCCTAAGGTCATGCTCAGAGCCACTCTTTGTCAGAGGAAACTTAAGTTCACTGGCAGCTGTGTTCTGTTGCTTTGGTAATGAATGAGACCCAACAGCTGTGTGATTGACTGCTCAGGCCTTCGAACTTCATGTCTGCCCCATTGATTCAGCAGGATTTACTCAAAACAGTAGTCTGAACAGATCCTTGGCAATCGAAAGCAATACAAGCTTACATAAAAATTTTTGAAAAATGAAATATTTTTCTTCTTCTTTTGTACAATCACTAGTTATTATTAAAGATTGAGGCTTTTATTTTGAAAGTTTCAGTTAGCTTTATTTTAAAAGGCCAACACTGTCCTATTTTCAACACTGACTGAGCTCAAACATTAGTGTCAAGACCAGTCCTGCAATTTTCTATAGTTTAAAATTAAAGGCAATTATTTTGTAGAGCATGTTTTGTCTTATTTTGAAAATCCAGCATGGTTCTCCTGTCAGGTCTGGGTTATTTCTATTAGTTATATAGAACATGCTTGCTATTCTAAAACCATTGTGTATGTTATTATAAGCTTTAAATAATCATTAGTAAGCATGGAGGCTTGATGAAAGAAATTGACCTTTAGGGTCAATCACTGTTGTCTGGATGTTGGAACAGCAGTACATGCACAAAATGTCCGCCATGTAGTTGCCTCCTATGAAGCTGGTCAAAGGGGGTCAGGTCAGGTTTAAGCCATAGAAATGACTGAAAATCAATGAAAGTCAATGCAAAGTCCTCAGAAAGATAGTAATCCATGCATGTGTGTGTGGGTGTGTGTCTGTGTGTGTGCTTGTCTGCGTGTGTGTGTGTGGGTGGGTGTTTGTGTGTGTCCCGCTGGGAAAGAGTTAGTGGTAGTGTCATGTTTAAGCCATAGAAATGAAGAGAATAAAGGGAATTCCTCACAAAGATAGTAATCAATGTATGTGTGTGTGTGTGTCTGTGTGTGTGTGTGTGTGGGTGTCTGGTGTGTGTGTGTGGGTGTTTGTCTGTGTGTGGGTGTGTTTGTGTGTGTGTGGGTGTGTGTGTGTGTGTGGTGTGGGTGTGTGTCTGAGTGGGGTGTGTGTGTGTCTGTGTCTGTGTGTCTGTGTGTGTGGTGTGTCTGTGTGTGTGTGTGTGTGTGTCTGTGTGTGTGTGGGTGTGTGTCTGAGTGTGGGTGTGTGGTGTGTCTGTGTCTGTGTGGGTGGTCTGTGGTGTGGGTGTGTGTGTGTCTGTGTTTGTCTGTGGGTGTGTGTGTGTCTGTGTCTGTGTGTGTGTGTGAGTGTGTGTGGGTGTGTGTGTCTGTGTGTGAGTGTGTGTGGGTGTGTGTGTCTGTGTGTGAGTGTGTGTGGGTGTGTGTGTGTGTGTGTGTGTGTGGGTGTGGGTGTGTGTGTGTGTCTGTGTGTGTGTGGGTGTGGGTGTGTGTCTGTGTGTGGGTGTGTGTCTGTGTGTGTGTGGGTGTGGGTGTGTGTCTGTGTGTGGGTGTGTGTGTCTGTGTGTGAGTGTGTGTGGGTGTGTGTGTGTGTGTGTGTGTGTGTGTCTGTGTGTGAGTGTGTGTGTGTGTGTGTGTGTGTGTCTGTGTGTGAGTGTGTGTGTGTGTGTGTCTGTGTGTGAGTGTGTGTGTGTGTGTGTGTGTGTGTGTCTGTGTGTGGTGTGTGGGTGTGTGTGTGTGTGTGGGTGTGTGTGGGTGTGTGTGTGTGTGTGTGTGTGTCTGTGTGTGTGTGTGTGTGTGTGTGTGTGTGTGTGGGTGTGTGTGGTGTGTGTGTGTGTGTGTGTGTGGGTGTGTGTCCCAGTGTGAGACACAGAGAGGCAGAAAGAAAGACAGAATCCCATCCAGACATATACAGTAGGAGATACACAGAGCTATAAATAGAACAGTGAGGAATGAATCAGCCAATCAGCAAAGAGCGTCAGTGTAACTTGACACCTGCTGTTTCTCACTCACGCAGCACCTCTCTCTCTGTCTCCCCTGGTCTAGGCTTTATAACATGGAGGCGCATGCTCCCGAACAACTGGCCATAACTCTGAAACCGTAGGGGCGATCGATGTCATTCTTGGACCGTTTTTATCAGAACGGACAGGGGAACATTAATATTCATCCTTTATTAGTGAAAATATAATAATAAAGACACAACACTGGGTGAAAAGTAAGGGAAAATGGAGAAAAAGGCAAAAATGCCTGAACATGCTCCCGAACAAAGTCTAATATCTCGGAATCCGTACATGGTATTTGAAAATTTTTTAAACTGTGGGCGACAGCTGTCCCTCGTCCCCAATCATGGATATTTTCATAGCTCTATGTCATTCACAGTATAAAATATGATTATTGAAAGAAATGGTGTCACTCATGGATTACAGGTCAAGCTCTCATTGAAAATACATGGGAGAAGGCCTACAGAAATCTACTGACTCTTGGCGATCGAGGGTGTTTTGACAGAAATCTATGAGACTTAGAACAATTTTGAAATTATTGTGTGAAAGCAGAGGCCCGGCCCTACAATCTGACCGAAAATTGTGGCTGTAGAGCGAAATTTGTGGCCGTGAGTGCCAGTTGAAACTCATTTTTCCTGAAAAAAATCCCCTCTTTCTACACTCTAGTAACTGCCATCTCCACTGTTAAGAGTGTGATTTTCTCTCAAACTTTGTGTCGCTTGGAGTCTAATTTTAGAGAAACCGTAGCAGTTATCAACAAACCGTTTTCACTTCTGAAGAGCCGGCGGATTTTCCTACAAACTGAAAGTCAAACTGTTTTTCTAGGTGAAAGTATGGCGATACAGTAGAGCCTCAAAAACAGTGAATTTTGAGGATTTCTTCCGCCCCTGACTCCATTCATTCCTATGGGATTTTGGGGCTCGGTTTTTCGTTAATTACGTCGCCATAGTAACTCGAAACGCCAATAAAAGTAATAGCACACCTCACGGGACCGAGCCGGTCGTTTTGATGTATATATTGTGGGGGTGCACGCAGCGGTTCGGGCCGCATTAATTTTGACGGAAGAAAAATAAATAAATAAATAAATAAAGAGACCAGTTTAGAGGTGAATAGTAATAGGTGCCTGCCATGCATTGCATGGGAGGCAGTGCATGCATTGCTTCGCAGCAATGCACTGCTCTCCTATGCAATTGCTATGGCAGGCCCCAACTAGAAAATTTCGGAAGAAATTTAGACGGGGCCTGCCTCTTGGTGCGTTTTGCTCCGACCAGAGCTTGCTATTTTTTTTTTATTTCATTGTCTATGCTATTATCAGCTTAAAATATGACTAGTAACTCTGGAAGACTGAGGCTTTTATTTTGAAATTTTCAGTAAGCCTTATTTTAAAAGGCCAACACTGGGTGAGCTCCAACATAGTGTGAAGCCCAGTCCTGAAAAGATCTATTGTTTAAAATGCAAAGGCTTTTATTTTGTAGAGCATGTTTTGTCTTATTTTGAAAGTCCAGCATGGTTGTCCCTTCAGGTCTGGGTTAGTTGCATTGATTAAATAGAACCCGATTGCTATTTAAAAATCATTTTCTATGCTCTTGTGCAGCTCACAAAATCCATAGTAACTATGGGGGGTTGAGGCTTTTATTTTGAAAGTTTCAGTAACCCATATTTCAAGCATAGTCCCATTTCCAACACCTGGCTGAACTCCAACAGTAGTGTAATGCCCAGTTCTGCAATGATCTATTGTTTAAAGTGTAAAGGCTTTTATTTTGTAGAGCATGTTTTGTCTTATTCTGAAAACCTAGTATGGGTGTCCTTTCAGGTCTGGGTTAGTTGCATTGGTTAAATAGAACCCGCTTGCTATTTAAAAATCCTTTTCTATGCTCTTGTGAGCTCACAAAATCCATAGTAACTATGGGGGGTTGAGGCTTTTATTTTGAAAGTTTCAGTAGGCTTTATTTTAAAAGGCCAACATGGTCCTATTTCCAATACTGGGGGAGCTCCAACAGTAGTGTGAAGCCCACTCCTGCAATCATCTATTGTTTAAAGGCTTTTATTTTATAGAGCAGATTTGTCTTATTTTGAAAATCAAGCATGGTTGTCCTTTCAGGTCTGGGTTATTTCTATTAGTTATATAGAACATGCTTGCTATTCTAAAACCATTGTGTATGTTATTATAAGCTTTAAATAATCATTAGTAAGCATGGAGGGTGTATGAAAGAAATTGACCTTTAGGGTCAATCACTGTTGTCTGGGTGTTGGAACAGCAGTACATGCTGTTTAAGTTCCCCACACAACATGGCCGCCATGTAGTTGCCCCCCTATGAAGCTGGTCAAAGGGTTAGGTGTCAGGTCAGGTTTAAGCCATAGAAATGAATGAATATCAATGAAAGTCAATGCAAAGTCCTCAGAAAGATAGTAATCCATGCATGTGTGTGTGTGGGTGTGTGTCTGTGTGTGGTGTGTGTGGTGTGTGGGTGTGTGTGTGGGTGTGTGTCCCAGTGTGAGACACAGAGAGGCAGAAAGAAAGACAGAATCACATCCAGACATATACAGTAGGAGATACACAGAGCTATAAATAGAACAGTGAGGAATGAATCAGCCAATCAGCAAAGAGCGTCAGTGTAACTTGACACCTGCTGTTTCTCACTCACGCAGCACCTCTCTCTCTGTCTCCCCTGGTCTAGGCTTTATAACATGGAGGCGCATGCTCCCGAACAACTGGCCATAACTCTGAAACCGTAGGGGCGATCGATGTCATTCTTGGACCGTTTTTATCAGAACGGACAGGGGATCGAGAATATTCATCCTTTATTGTTGAAAATATAATAATAAAGACACAACACTGGGTGAAAAGTAAGGGAAAATGGAGAAAAAGGCAAAAATGCCTGAACATGCTCCCGAACAAAGTCTAATATCTCGGAATCCGTACATGGTATTTGAAAATTTTTTAAACTGTGGGCGACAGCTGTCCCTCGTCCCCAATCATGGATATTTTCATAGCTCTATGTCATTCACAGTATAAAATATGATTTTGAAAGAAATGGTGTCACTCATGGATTACAGGTCAAGCTCTCATTGAAAATACATGGGAGAAGGCCTACAGAAATCTACTGACTCTTGGCGATCGAGGGGTGTTTGACAGAAATCTATGAGACTTAGAACAATTTTGAAATTATTGTGTGAAAGCAGAGGCCCGGCCCTACAATCTGACCGAAAATTGTGGCTGTAGAGCGAAATTTGTGGCCGTGAGGGCCAGTTGAAACTCATTTTTCCTGTAAAAAAATCCCCTCTTTCTACACTCTAGTAACTGCCATCTCCACTGTAAAGAGTGTGATTTTCTCTCAAACTTTGTGTCGCTTGGAGTCTAATTTTAGAGAAACCGTAGCAGTTATCAACAAACCGTTTTCACTTCTGAAGAGCCGGACGGATTTTCCTACAAACTGAAAGTCAAACTGTGTTTCTAGGTGAAAGTATGGCGATACAGCAGAGCCTCAAAAACAGTGAATTTTGAGGATTTCTTCCGCCCCTGACTCCATTCATTCCTATGGGATTTTTCGGGCTCGGTTTTTCGTTAATTACGTCGCCATAGTAACTCGAAACGCCAATAAAAGTAATAGCACACCTCACGGGACCGAGCCGGTCGTTTTGATGTATATATTGTGGGGGTGCACGCAGCGGTTCGGGCCGCATTAATTTTGACGGAAGAAAAATAAATAAATAAAGAGCCAGTTTAGAGGTGAATAGTAATAGGTGCCTGCCATGCATTGCATGGGAGGCAGTGCATTGCTTCGCAATGCACTGCTCTCCTATGCAATGCTATGGCAGGCCCCAACTAGAAAATTTCGGAAGAAATTTAGACGGGGCCTGCCTCTTGGTGCGTTTTGCTCCGACCAGAGCTAGCTATTTTTTATTTAAATCATTGTCTATGCTATTATCAGCTTAAAATATGACTAGTAACTCTGGAAGACTGAGGCTTTTATTTTGAAATTTTCAGTAAGCCTTATTTTAAATGGGCAACACTGGGTGAGCTCCAACATTAGTGTGAAGCCCAGTCCTGAAATGATCTATTGTTTAAAATGCAAAGGCTTTTATTTTGTAGAGCATGTTTTGTCTTATTTTGAAAGTCCAGCATGGTTGTACTTTCAGGTCTGGGTTAGTTGCATTGGTTAAATAGAACCCGATTGCTATTTAAAAATCATTTTCTATGCTCTTGTGAGCTCACAAAATCCATAGTAACTATGGGGGGTTGAGGCTTTTATTTTGAAAGTTTCAGTAACCCATATTTCAAGCATAGTCCCATTTCCAACACCTGGCTGAACTCCAACAGTAGTGTAATGCCCAGTTCTGCAATGATCTATTGTTTAAAGTGTAAAGGCTTTTATTTTGTAGAGCATGTTTTGTCTTATTCTGAAAACCTAGTATGGGTGTCCTTTCAGGTCTGGGTTAGTTGCATTGGTTAAATAGAACCCGCTTGCTATTTCAAAATCCTTTTCTATGCTCTTGTGAGCTCACAAAATCCATAGTAACTATGGGGGGTTGAGGCTTTTATTTTGAAAGTTTCAGTAGGCTTTATTTTAAAAGGCCAACATGGTCCTATTTCCAATACTGGGGGAGCTCCAACAGTAGTGTGAAGCCCACTCCTGCAATCATCTATTGTTTAAAGGGTTTTATTTTATAGAGCAGATTTGTCTTATTTTGAAAATCAGCATGGTTGTCCTTTCAGGTCTGGGTTATTTCTATTAGTTATATAGAACATGCTTGCTATTGTAAAACCATTGTGTATGTTATTATAAGCTTTAAATAATCATTAGTAAGCATGGAGGGTTGATGAAAGAAATTGACCTTTAGGGTCAATCACTGTTGTCTGGGTGTTGGAACAGCAGTACATGCTGTTTAAGTTCCCCACACAACATGGCCGCCATGTACTTGCCCCCTATGAAGCTGGTCAAAGGGTTAGGTGTCAGGTCAGGTTTAAGCCATAGAAATGAATGAATATCAATGAAAGTCAATGCAAAGTCCTCAGAAAGATAGTAATCCATGCATGTGTGTGTGGGGTGTGTCTGTGTGTGAGTGTGTGTGTGAGTGTGTGTGGGTGTGTGTCCCAGTGTGAGACACAGAGAGGCAGAAAGAAAGACAGAATCACATCCAGACATATACAGTAGGAGATACACAGAGCTATAAATAGAACAGTGAGGAATGAATCAGCCAATCAGCAAAGAGCGTCAGTGTAACTTGACACCTGCTGTTTCTCACTCACGCAGCACCTCTCTCTCTGTCTCCCTGGTCTAGGCTTTATAACATGGAGGCGCATGCTCCCGAACAACTGGCCATAACTCTGAAACCGTAGGGGCGATCGATGTCATTCTTGGACCGTTTTTATCAGAACGGACAGGGGATCGAGAATATTAACACATTTTTGTTGAAAATATAATAATAAAGACACAACACTGGGTGAAAAGTAAGGGAAAATGGAGAAAAAGGCAAAAATGCCTGAACATGCTCCCGAACAAAGTCTAATATCTCGGAATCCGTACATGGTATTTGAAAATTTTTAAACTGTGGGCGACAGCTGTCCCTCGTCCCCAATCATGGATATTTTCATAGCTCTATGTCATTCACAGTATAAAATATGATTTTTGAAAGAAATGGTGTCACTCATGGATTACAGGTCAAGCTCTCATTGAAAATACATGGGAGAAGGCCTACAGAAATCTACTGACTCTTGGCGATCGAGGGGTGTTTGACAGAAATCTATGAGACTTAGAACAATTTTGAAATTATTGTGTGAAAGCAGAGGCCCGGCCCTACAATCTGACCGAAAATTGTGGCTGTAGAGCGAAATTTGTGGCCGTGAGTGCCAGTTGAAACTCATTTTTCCTGTAAAAAATCCCCTCTTTCTACACTCTAGTAACTGCCATCTCCACTGTTAAGAGTGTGATTTTCTCGCAAACTTTGTGTCGCTTGGAGTCTAATTTTAGAGAAACCGTAGCAGTTATCAACAAACCGTTTTCACTTCTGAAGAGCCGTCGGATTTTCCTACAAACTGAAAGTCAAACTGTGTTTCTAGGTGAAAGTATGGCGATACAGCAGAGCCTCAAAAACAGTGAATTTTGAGGATTTCTTCCGCCCCTGACTCCATTCATTCCTATGGGATTTTTGGGCTCGGTTTTTCGTTAATTACGTCGCCATAGTAACTCGAAACGCCAAT